>NW_009942418.1:36109-61668 GCF_000696875.1 Nestor notabilis | reverse complement strand
GTTATCAATACTAGTAATATATTTTCTGTTATTTTTTTTTAAGCATGCAATCTATAAAAAGAAATGATCATTTGATGTCTGACAGCCTTGTATATGCTTGCTAAGAGTTGTTCCTGCATTCTGAAAACACATGTCCTTAAATACTACTTCTTTTCTGAGAACATCATTGGCCTGACATCATAAGAGGGGCTTATCCATAGGGCATGTTATTTCTGGGTTCTGACTCAGTTTCAGGGATGACCTGGAAGCCTATGTGATTAAGTTCTGTGCTGACAAGAGCAATTCTCATGAGGCATATAGGCATGACTTGGTGTCAGGAGAACATGAAGGTGTAACTTTAACATTGTTGTGATGCTGGCTTCTGCTTAAAAATGGGTTTCCTATAGCAGGCTTGAATTTAAGGCCTTAACTTTTTATAAGAAACTGAACAGGGAAAGAATGGATTTTCTTAAAGCAGTAAAATATTAATGATCTGATTATTACTTCTGCCCCCTTCTGTGAAGAGACTGAAACTTGTGCTGGATCAAATTTGGTCCCAAAAACCACCCAGGTTTACAGAGAAATTATATTAATATTTCCTATTCCAAATATATATATATGTGTGTGTGTGTGTATATATATATATTTAATCCATAGTATTATAATTCTCTTTAGTACACTGCTAATCTGTGATAATGCATTTTGTATCCATATGAAATGTAAACTCTGGTGCAAGACATTTTAACACCAAAAAACCTTTTCCCTATTTCTGTTGTAATTGGCTGGCAAACTAATCAGTTCCATCTTAAACAAATTATAAGACAGAGGGCTCATCCTCAGTTCTGCCTTAAATATCTTGTGACATCATGACAAGTTCAGGTTGCAGGCCAAAAATCATTCTAAGCAAATCTGATTTAGGCATGAGGATACAATAATGCAATAAGTGTTTGTACGTGAGATTTATCTTGCTAATTTTATTACCTGTACCTATACATTTTTTAATTACTTAGTCTGCAATTTATAGTAAAATCAGTTGAACATTAAAGACTTGTGAGAGTAAGTGTGAAAAATATTGTCTGTGTTAGAATTCCTTAACTTCCTTAATTGATAAGGGAATGCCAGCAGCTTAAATAAGTTTTGATTCTTACAGATGTATTTTTCACCTGCAAGGCATAGATGTAAATAGATTAATAATAATTTGTCTCCTTAGAAATTGAACTTAGCAAACCTTAGGTAGAGATGACTGCCTGTCATATTATTAAATTAATTATTACTTTACTTTAAGCAAATATTGAAAGAAAATTACCTGTTTAAAATTTTATTCCTTACTCCTGGTTAGTGTTTCTTTTATCTTTACTGTGAACAGAACCTTGTTTGTTAGACTCTGTTAGAGGTAGCATTATCATTAACCTGTCTATGATTACATTTTTATCTCTCTAATGTCACATGGAATCCTAAAGCTGAACTTACAAACCAAATCTGTATCAATAGTCTTTTAGATTGATTAATAGATTTTAATATAAGCTGTGAATATAATTTGTAGCAGTTTTTAAAACATCTTCATAATTGAATAAAAACAGTTTAAAGATTTTTTATTTATAATTTTTCTTTTATATTTTGAAAAGACACTTCTAGTTTTTCAGCCAGATAAATGTTTAATGGCTTATCCTTAAAACAAGGTTATTCTGGCAATGTCCAAATACTATTGTGCTTTTTAGCTGCCTAACACTCCTCCTACAGGCAGAAAGAGAAAACTACAGCTTTAAATGGTAGGAGAGAACTAAATAGTTGAGAACTTAAGAAAATAAGAGGGGGGTGTGCTGGTGGTGGGTACTGAGTGAAAGTCCTGTCTACTGGTCCCATCTTCTAATAAAACTAAGTGCCTTGTTTCAAGTAAATCGAACAGGGTTTTTTATCTCCCATCATTACTTTGGATTTTGTGAAGTTGGAGTGTGCATCTGGCTGTTACTAAAATGTGGCCAATACTTACATACATAGTGATGTACAAAGGTGTATTAGTAAAAGTTGAAGGCTTTTGTACAATTTTTACACTGAAGATAGCTTACTTTTAGTCTTCTCACATTACACATATGTAAAACTTAAATTTCATTGTGCACAAAAATCTTAAAGCAAATTTGAACATCTGAAGTGGCTTTCACTGCATACGAAAGACTTGCAGGTTACTAGAAAAACCCCAAACCAACAAACTTTGACAGTGGAGTGCTTGAAAACAGAGCTCTTCTCATCCAATCCTGTATTTCCATAGCTGCCTATCGCTTCCTATGCAGTCAAGATTGCCAGATCTTAGTCTTCATTGTACCTTCTGTTGGAATAAACTTTTTTACTTTAGAACTTTGGAGTGGAGGTAGTCTCTCCTACTCACGGATATACAGCTGTGAAGAGGCATGTATGTAAATAAGTGAGTTCTGAAATAGCATTTCTTTTATCTAAATATGTTTGAACTTGGTAGGTTTTTGTTTGGTTTTTTTTTTTCCTTTTCTTTTCAAATTACTTTTACACTAGAGATATATTAATTTCAATCAAATTAACCAAAGTTCTTAGAGTGGATTGTGGTTTGTTGTTTTTTTAGGGTTTTATTAAATGGAATAAACAAATCTCAAGTGTTTAGTGCAGTTAGAAAGAGGGAATCGGCATATTTAAACGAAACCAGTACTTTAACTGTAGTTAAGGCTAAGTAATACTTAAAATCTGGTCTTTATACAATCTTTTAAGAGTTTGGCAATCTTGAGTGCTGCACCTGGGACATGGCTGTTAGGAGAAGAATGGTGACTCTTCTAAAAATCCAGTTCAACAAAAGCTTGCTCCACAGTTGGGATACCTACAAGTGCTGGCAAATTTGGTTTACATGTTTTAGAAATATGTAGGTATCTTGCAAAATCTTACACATACCAAAATAAAATAAATAAAGGTAACTGCATCAGACTGCTAGCTTATCTCACTTCCCTTCCTAGTTCTGAGTTTTCTGTTTATGCACAGCTACAAGCTGGATGTTGAGGCAAAACCAGCCTTCCCCACACCCCCATTTTCAGGGCAGAATCATAAAGGAAAAAAATGATTAAGAATTGGCCAAATAACATTAGTTTAAACTTACTATACAGTTAGTAACATTAATATTTTTTCATCCAGTGTCTGCACCAGTTAAACTACTCTTATCATTAGCAGTTTTAATCCTATTGATATTAGTCTATGACATGAGTGCCAGTATTGCATACATGTCACATAGAAGTGTTCTACATTTTGAAATGTTGAACTAATTCTATGTTGCTTTATCTTTATGTAGGGGCTGAACTCTTAGTTTTTTGCTGGCTGCAGGAGGTAGGGTGTTAACAATGTTTTGGAGTATGTGTGATTGTTCAAATGAGGTACACTGTCAGTGCCCTTCTTTCAGAATGCCATTACTTGAAACGTAGTGCCTACTGGAATTTACAAGTTGGAAACGAAATGTCCTTGAAAAATGAACAAAAATTCAGTTATGCATTAGGAATAGTTGAAAAAAGCATCAAATAATATCTTTCTGATAATACTTCTGCCAACTATGTAATCTGAATCCTTCTCAAATGGGTAAAGAAGCTCCCTCTTCTTCTTACCAAAATATATTGTGTGGGTTTTTCGGTTTTGTTGGTGAGGGGTTTTTTTTGATTGTTTGGGTTTTGTGGCTTTTTTTTTTTCCCCCTTCTCCCCCTGAGTTGGAACAGGACCACATGTTCAAACATCTAGCTTATGTCCAGATATCAGAATTACTTTCACATGTCCCTCTGGAGGTTGTGAAGCCTGCAGGAAACTTTTTATACGTGGTCTTCTTTTGTCTGTGTTGGATTTTTTAATTTTTTCTTTTCCTACTTGATCAATTTTCCCTATGTTCTCAGGAAGCTTTTCCTGGAAATTTCATTTTTCATTACCTTTTTGTCACAATGTTTGGAAATAGATGCCGTTTACCTCTGTCATTCTCTTATCAAATTTTAGTTTTCTTGGAATTATCCCCAGTGTTAAGCCTTGCAGTAGTCCTATATAATTTCCAAACTTAAGCTATTAGATGCAGAGAGGGTGGAGTCCCCATCAATCTGGCTAACACTAGTAATTTTACTGCCTTTATTGTTTTCTCTGTGGATGAATCCTCTTGATTTTCATGTCCTTGTTCTTTGAGTGAATTAATTTTGTATTAGTAAATGTAACTTGCGTACATTACATTAGGAAACCACTAAGCATGTTTTCTTTTACAAAATAAAATCTTATTTACTGTACCATTTTAATTAGACCGTACTCATAACTTTCTAAATGTCACCATGTTAATTTAAAATGGCATGTAACCTGATAAATAATTGTAGGTTTTCATGGGAAGTTTCTTTCGCTTTTAAGCAGCAGTAAAAAACTAGAACCTTTATGGTTTTTTTCATGGTGTGCAGTTTTATTGGTCAGGTTTTTTTCACAATTTACAGATAATGATAAAAGGATAGTTCCCATTGGTAAAAGCAAAACTGAGTACAATAGCTTAAATATTGCGCTTTGATCTCCCAGAAGAGGTCCTGCAGGAAAGGAAATCCTGTAAATAATTCCTGAAAGCTTATTATAATGATAGGTATTTCTGTAGCAAAATGATCATTCTCCGCCTGTGATATAATCAAAATAATTCTAGATTTTAGTTAAGAATTTCCAAACCATGAGGCACTAGAGCGTTGCTAATACTGGCTGCGAGATTTTGAAGGTATATGTTGATATACAATTGTTTAGTGTGAAGAGCAAGAATTTTATCACTCTTATTATAATATTTTTTCTTTTTTGTAAAAAAAAAAAAATAAATTGTATATACACTGGCTATATGTACATGGATTCCTCTGTGTGTCTGTATATATAGGGAAGAAAGAGGTGTTTTCAGTTCTTGTAAGCAGCATTTGAATAGTCTGTAGAAATACTATTATAACAGGTGCAGATACGGAATGATTGTTTTAGACACCAAGACTAATAATTTTAACAGTTTTTAGAAACACTGGAGCAAAGCCTTGAACTATACTAGCACCAGGGACAGGCAAGCATGAAAGATTAATGTAATTTTGCATATAATGATGCACATTCTTACACAAAAAATCCATCTGCAAGTGTCATGTCAGTCAGCAAAAATCTTTGATGAGTGGCTGCAGCTGGGTTGTCTCTTCTGGCAAAGCTGGCCTAGAAAATGCTAAATGTAGTTATGATGCTTTGTGCCATCTGCAGTATGCCAGTTTATCCTTTCTTTGCTGGCATTTACAGTACTATATAGGGTATCAGCAAACACAGAGACATCAATGTAGAGTGACAGATTCATTTCCTCCAGAGGCTATGAACTCTGGTGTATACTTGTGCCACCTTCCTCTGGATGTTATAGTCTGTTGTCACTGGTATTTGGCTTGATTTCATACTTCTGTGTTTAACTCCTCATATTTTTGATTTAGCAATTTGCATATCCTAATACAAAGGCAATTAAATTTGATTGATACTGAAATAATTCAGTCTTAACTGAGGATATGCTTACATTTTCCTGAAGTTCAGCAACTGTGTCAGTGCTAAAACTTACATTTTGATGCAACAAACATTTTTTCTAATTCTCTGAATTTAAATGCATACCTTCTCATGCTTTTAATGTGTTTAGTGATTTTAAAAAATAATCTGAACTGAACTACTGTGTGTTCCTTGTGTAAAAATTAAAAAAATCGCCTAAATTTGTTGAATCTTCTAATAATTAAATACTGTTGTTTTCTGCAGTAACTGAATATGAAGGACATGCTCTCTCAGTACTCAAAGAATGTGAACTCCAGGCATTTGATGGGTAAGTTCTTTAGTGACAATGAATGTTAATAAACCTTATCATATTAGTTTTTATTTGTATTCCAAAACTATGCTAGTAAGTATTTGATGAGTTACTCTGTTTCACATATTTATTAAGCCTGAGAAAATCAGTTCTTATTAAGCGCTTTGGGTGTTATTGCTTACTGACAATAGGTATGTATTTTAGATTCATAAATATTGCTAAATAAACATAAAGCTTTCATAAGTATGCTTCATGAAAGCTTCAGTGTCTGTGTCTGAAGCATGGTGCAAGTGCCTTGTATTTCATTCTGTCCATTCATATGGTTCTGAAGGAGAACATTTTATCTAAAAGTAACTTGAATGTTTTTTCAATAAAAAAATAATTCAGACTTCCTTGAAGTTCAGTGAAAATTCTTGTTCAATCATTTTTAAAGACTTTGCTATGAGGGTTAATCCTGCAATCTTAGTAATTTTACATTAATCATTCAATGATAAGATTCACTAATATGTAGGAATAGTCTAGCATACTGTGGAAGTTTTACAGCATTCTTACAATTCTTAATGGAATATGCAGGGAGTCATACAAGAAGTCTTCAATGGTGTTTTATAGTCTAATCAATTGCTACTAGTTCTAGAAACTCACAGAGTTAGATAAGAAAATATATCTGAAAATGTATATACGTATTCCAGATTCCAAGGGTAATTTCTTTCCAATTAAGATGTGTGTTGTGGAGTGCTAGCTAGGGAACCGGTTAATCCTGGGAAGCAGTTATGAAGAAAGAGAAGAAAAAGCCTAGGAAGCCTAGGTTGTAACTTCTTGTACAAACCCCTTCCACTCCGAGTCATATTTAAGTCGCTTTATCTTTGATCATTGGGTAGAGTCGCTGGAGTACTTCCCCATAAGACTTCTCTCTAGTAGCCAGCATTACGAGCAAATAGAAACAGAAGAAGGTGGAAGAACATAATGTTTAAGTCAATATGATGCTAGGATTTTTGAGGTGAAAGGGTCCCTGTCCTTTCTAAATTAGCGAAAGAAGCATTGTTTGTTTTCCTTTCTCTTTTTTTATTTCTCATGTGGAAATTAAGTAGCTTTCTTTTTATAGGGAGTTATGAGCAAAAATGAAATTTCCAAAGTGTTAGAAAAATGAGTTTTATGACTTCTCAAATAGCTTGGCCTCCATCTATATACCCATTGAATGACCACAGTACAGCATTAATACCTATTAAATAGCTAGCTTGGAATGCTTTTTGATATGAAATCATAGTGAAAGTGACTTGCAAGGGTAACTCTTCACACTGATATACCAAGAGATATCTTAATTGCTATTTTCGAGTAAAATCTAGAGACTGATAAGATGAGGTTAGCATTCATATTATGCTAAAGAACTGGTACTTTGAAAAAGAAAGATGCAAACCATCACTAGTCTCTCTCTTCTCCGTTATCTTTAGAGTCATTCTTAAGAGCAGGAAGAAACTATTTGAAACTGGGATTTTCTTTTTTCAAATCGTTAAAAGGCTTATGTTGTACTTTTGATTATATTCCTATGAAGTCCTTTGTGACTTCCCCATTGCTGTCTAGCCTAAGAATTTTTGCCATAGATATAAATATCTTATAGGCCCCCCAAATGCCCTCAGTGTTTCCAAAGTAAAATTTTAATGTCGATTTTGATTTATCAAAAATTAAACCAGAAAATGTATGGGATCTGGTTGGAATTGAAAATTAACTCCGCAACAATGAAATTGTCCTACTGATGGGAAAAAAAAAATCAGGCTCTTAAAAATTCTAACAACCACTTGACATAATATCTTTTCACAATTTCCATTAAGTCTTGAGAAATTTTAGTTGTTTATTGAGAAGTGTTGCTTGCAAGTTGGCAGGCTTCAATTCTTTCCTGTTTTGCCCTGGCTTCTTAGCCAATCTGTCACTTAGTTCCCTGTTTAGAAAATAGAATAGCACTTCTGTACCTTCTTTTACATGTGGAAGGCACTGTATGTGGTGGTAAGAGGTAAGGTAGTTTTTGTGCTATTTTTACATGGCAGAGTTCATGTAGACCCGATCTGCCTTGCCCAAGCTTGGAAGCAACTGGAAGCAAGGTAGGTGAGGACTGAAGGCCATGTGAATAGTTGATTAAGAAACTTGTGTCTGATGGTAAGACTGGTTAAACAGATGTTCCTTCCTCTAAGAAGCCTTCTCCAAGGTCTTAGTCAAATATATTTGCTCAAGACTTTCTACTCCTTATCCATAGCAGGTTCTCACTGATTAGCTTTGCAATCCCTAGTACCTGATGGTGTATCTGTTTTCAGTCAAAAAGGCAACTCTTGATGATTAATGCTAAATTAATAAAAATTAAAGTTGGCAGCAATTTTATTCTATTCCTTGGACTCTTCCTCTATTTTCAGTAACAACAAACACAGACCCCCAAAATCAGAGGATAGTATGTATCTGTTTTTGAAAGTTTCAATAGCCAGAGGACAATCCACCTAAGTCCTTCCAGGTGTACAGTGTATCAGGCTACAAAGATTAACTGGTTTTGCTGCTGTGGAAGAAATCTAAGCCTAGGAATAAACCAGTCTAAACAAAAATGAGACAAAAGACAGGAGACGACTATAAGCTGGAAGAAAATGTGCTCCAAACTTTTTTCTATGTATCTTTTTTTTTTCTCTATGTGGACAGTGTTTAGATAGATAGAGGAAACATACCTAATAATACAGAAATTAAAAAATAGCTAGGATATAATAATACAAACTGAAGAAACATGCTAAAGGAACTGAGATAATTTAATTTAAACGTCTAGTAACATAATGAGGGTTTTCATATAAAGAGCTTACCAGTTTTATCTGGATGAGTTATTTGACATAGTTGCAGAACTGAATTCAAATAGACGTGAAAAAATATATCTTAAGTGCCACCTGAAGTCAATCTTGTATTGTAAATGCTTGGAGTGTACTATTACTATTTTTATTATTAAAATGTGTTTACCTGAAAAAATACAACTTTCAAACATTGCTAATTTGGAGCATCACTTTACTAGTTACTTAGATAAACAAAAACAGAAAAAAAAAAAGATGTTTGCCATAAGAGCTTTTACAGACAAATGCATTCCTCTCTATAGCCACAGCAGGTGGGAGTTTAATTACATGCTCTAGAAGCAGTGATTAAGTACCTTGATGCAAAGGATTGCTGGCACTGGGGTTTTATACCTTGCTAAATCCCTCAACTGCCTGCATAGCTGTTTTCAAGTATTTTTAGTTTTATTGTAATATTCGGTGAGTTAGTATAAGGGCATTTAGAAAGCATTGGAATGCTTATCTGGGTCAGCATTGCAAGATTTAAAAGAACTTTTCCACTGAGGCACTTGAGCATGTGCTTAACTCTTCCATCTGATGAGTTCACATTCACAATGTGTGATAAGGTAAGAAATACTTTCTAAGTTGTTAAATATATTTACTCCTACTGAGACAGAAGAAAGCAGAAATAAGGATGCTTATATCTTGTTAGTTAACATTCACTGATCTGACAGTGAAGCCCTATTTTTTTCCTAAAAAGGAATGGTTTTTAGCTATTTGAAATATCATTATGTATATGGTGTGTGCTAGCTGCCTTCCACTTGTTTGCTCAGCTATGGAAGAGTTTATTTTGAACTGTTTAGCATTTTTGTTTTGTAATAGGGTAGTTTGTGTCGGTGGAGATGGATCTGTCAGTGAAGTTGCTCATGGTCTACTACTTAAAGCCCAGATAGATGCTGGAAAAGACACAGACTATATACCAACGCCTGTCAGAGCACCGGTTCCTCTTGGAGTAATACCAGCAGGTGAGACTAAAAGGTACTGTTACATTTTGTTAAGTCATGTGTTCTAAATTTCTCTGGCATGTTTTACAGTTTTGGCTACTAGAGGCTGTTCTTGGTGCTAAAGCTTCAGTTACTTAAGGGAGCTCTTGAATAACTGTCCTAAATTAGTGATTTAGATTGATTACAAATGACTAGATTTTAAATCATTATGATAATTTATCGTAATGGCACAGATGAGCTCTTTGCCTAAAGGAACAACCTCAGGATGAAGAAAACTAAAATAGTTTTCAGCTGATCCATGCGAAGATCAAGTTTTGCCCCTATTTGCTGCCAGAAATGATACCAAACAAAACCTGTCTAGAATTTTCTTAATATAAGCCATGCTGCTTTGATTCTCTCCCCAGTTTTCTTGGCAGGATTCTCAGTTGGATTCATGTTAAGGTCTATTTTTAAATGGTGTCCTAGGAATACATTTTGTGGATTACAGTTTTAAAAAAAAACAAAACCTGCACACAAACCAGCTTTCTGTCCTTTCCTCCAGACCTGAAAATGTACGCATCTCGCTTAAAATCCTCTTGCTCCTTTATTAAATTATACTTGCATCTTCTCGTTTGTTTTCTTTGTTTGTCTGGGGATTGGTGGGGGTGTCTGCCTGTGTGTCCCTTCTCCTCACAATTTTCATATTTGCCCTTCTTAGATCATGACTTGGGCCAGGCAGGGAGGTTTAGCTAGAATTAGTACAGGCAGGGTTGATTCTGGGCTGGTATATGAATCACTTCTCTTTACAAGAAGAGGGGTGTTTTTGCATGGACACTGACTTCTGGTGTGGATGTTGATATGACAACTTGATGTGATTTCTCTTATGTTTTTAACTACTAAGGAAAAAATTCCTGCAGCCAGGAAAGCAGCAAATTGTTGTTTTCAGTTTTCTACCAGAAAAAGAGCAAGTGAGTTCTGGATGAGCAAGCAGGTTTTAGGTGCTCTGACTTGCTTTGCACTTCTAAAAGTGCATTAAGACAAGGACTAGTTGCTTTTAAATATACAAGACTACACTAGATTTTTTTCAAGTTGAAAAACCCTTGGAAACATATTGGTAAAAGATAAGAAATCTTGAAGACATGAAGCAAATGAATTTTAGTGCGTCAGATGGACCATCACATCACTTACCTGTTCAGTTGCTGTGAATATCTTGATCGTGCTGAGCTGCAGTCTCCAGCACTGACTCCCTACTGTTTGGGTGTGCTTAGGTCACTGTGCCTCATCATTAGGGCTTACTCTCTTCGGTTTAAGACACATATGTCATGATCAAAAAGCATTTGTAAATCCAAAATAGTGCTGTACGGCTTGTTACACAGAATACCATAGACTTTGTTAAAAGAGAGAGTGAGAACAATTTATGAGAAACTCCCTAACAGGTTCTTAAAAATAATCTATATCTTATTTTATTTCCATATTACTGATACTCAAAAAAGTAGTCACTTAGGAAAACAGGTAAGTATATTTGTGCACATAATGAAGATGGAACTCAGCGGTCAATTAATCGTCTTCCCTGCCTAGAAATCCATTGTACCAAATTATTAGGATTCTCCAGTCAAGTAAAAATAGAAGCTATATTACGGGATTGAGTGGCTTAAACTCTGGTTGTAGCCTCTGTTATGAGTAGTTAAGACAGCATTTTGAAGTTTCAGCCAACTTGATGGGAAGGAGCTGCTCTTCAAACAGTTTACCTCCTGAAGAGAAGGGTCCAGAGGGGAGTGTGTTTTTACTACAATACTCTACTAAGCTGCCTTATTCTGGTCCAAATCAAATGGATGAGATGTGGGGAAGCCTGCAGTGGCACTGCTGGCCATTAGCAAGAGCGTGTGTTGCTATGGGAACTACTGCTAAGGAACTGTGCGGAGGGGGAATGGGAGGAAGGGGAGGGGGAACTGGAAGAACATTAAAAAAGCTATCCAGTTATTACAGAACAAGAGACAATCTTTATCTGATGGCTGTGAACCTTTTGGTCCTAAACGGTTCATTTAAATAAATTCATGATTTCCAATCAATTCAGAAAATAAAATATTACTTAGGGACTGTCAATTCCTGTGATATTTCAGGCAAAGAACCAAAATGTTGGTGCAGTTTTCATCAGAATTTTAGCTACGCTTGACTAGGAAGTCATTACATCACATTTATCTGTTTGGATGGGGGAGACATTAACAGCCTTATGAATATTCATGTTGTCTGGTTAATTAAGTTAATTGTACTGCAGAAGTGCTTGCACTTCCAAGGACAATTTTTTTCTATACAATTTCTGTTTTGTACCTTCATCACTCATGCTTTCCATGACCTGCAGATACTTTGTCCTTACTGTGATGCTTTTGCACATTTTGTAGGAAGGAGGTTGTAGGAAGTTGTTATAATGTCAGGAAAATGGGTTAATATTTTGAACAGAATTGTATTTTTTGAATAATCTTCTTTACTTCTGTTTAAAAAAAATGCTGGTGACAGAGATGCTGGAGTTGTATGGATGAAACCTTTTTACTGTAAAATGAGTAGTTGAAGTGAGATCTAAAAATGTGATTTAGTAACCTGTGAGGGCATCACAAGGTTTTTTAGTCTCCAAGTAACATGATAGTGTTCAGGGGAACCATCTTGTTATTGGTAAATAATATTCAGAGCTTATATAGGGGAGAAAAAGATTACTTGGGAAGATGAATAATAGCATTAAAACCATTATTATGGAATCACCACTCAAATTGGCTAAGCTTGTCTTAGAACATAGTTCATATGATAACTTCCATTGTTTTCACTCTGTTTATAAGCTTGGTGGCTGTTGGTTTGTTTTTTCTTTTTTGGAGGGGGTGTTGGTGGTTTAGGGTTTTGTTTGGTTTTTTGATGGCATCCTGTCTAGGAGCTAGGCAATGAGACACATTATTGAATCATTATTAGGATTTTATTAAGAGTTCTATTTAGAGAATGGTACTTGCTGTTGCAGAACTATGCTTGTTCTAGGTCTAGATCTTCAACTTGTGGAAAAGTGGATGTAGTACTTATGCTTTTGAAAACCAACAGCACTTGGTTTATATTCTCAGGACTCATGAAGGGGTGGGGTTTTGCCTTGTTTACTTCTGCAAATGTTAATGAGCTCCACAGATTTAAGAAGGATGCAATTACTTGTGCCTGTCCTGTTTAGTAGGAATGAGATTTAATTCTCGTTAAAGTCAGTATGAAGATTGGTATTGACTTCAGCCATGGTCATTTATCTTGCTGCCATCTGTATCGATAAATTTCTCTTACTTAAAGGAAGAAACCCAGTTTTAAGACATACCAGCCTGATCTTCAGAAGTACAGAAAAGCCTTGTGCTCTTTATTAGCTTGATCTTCAGTGACAAGGGAAAAAAAAAATATATTTTTTTCTCAGAACAACTTTCCTATTGTCGGTGTACAGGAAATACACACAATTTTCATGACTTGTAAAGATCTGCTGCTTGTGTGTCTGACTTCCTTTGTTTGGAGAGGTATCTATAAGAGTTGATAAGAGTTGCAAAAAATCGATCAAAGGAAATATATGAGTACTTTTGGGCTACTTCTTTAGCTATCTTTACTGGCTAAGCAGAATTAGTTGGATCTAGATGTTAAATGTCATAAATAATTCAAACGTGAAATTCTGTTGGGCATGTACTTGTATTACTCTGTGAAGAATTGTTTTTTAGGTCAAACCTAATCTTTCTGTTCCCAAAATTTCCGTATACAACTGTATTTTATGTTCCTTGAATTGAAAAACTTACTTTTTTTTTTACATGGTAAATGATATGTACAGCTACAATTTTGCCTTTTTTATGGAAATTGCACAGAAATTAAAGTTCAAATTACTTTTAGTTGAGTTATTGGATATAAATTATTGGGTATAAATTATTGAAATCGTAATATTAATAAATTGGACTTCCTGTTAGTGTATCTAGAGAGACTTTCTTTTGGGAGAAAAAAAGCAAAGACTTGCATTTAGCTTTTGAAGTTGTCAGTTTATTATTCTTTTAAAGTACTTCATAACCACAATTTGCTGGATTTAAACACTACTTTTTAGGAAAAGGAGGAAGAAATTAGTAGTATAGTCACTTACAACATTTTAAGAAATAGGTGAATGGAATTACATTTCTTCTTGAATTGTTCAAAGACTAAAACTGTACATAACCTGATTTCTTCCATGTACCACTGGAGAGGTAATCTTCAGGGGATGTTTTATATCTGTAATCTTGATAGATGTACCTCACTTATTTCATTTATGTGGTGGGAACCCAGAGAACCTCACTCGGAGCTCTTCTCTCTGATGTTATGAAGGTTTCCCATGAGGTTCTGAATATTTAGAATTGCTTTCAGAGACTGAGGAGCTCTAAGGATGTAACAGGTGCTCTGCGAGATACTGACATACATTTCCCAGTTATTCTTTCACTATTGTTTCTGAGAATCTAAATGTAGCCTGCACGAGGCACAGCAGCTACCTTAGACTAGATCTAGTAGGAATTTGTCTGGGAAATGTACTGGCTGGGTATTATATTATTTTTACAACTTAAAAATATTTCCTAAATATATCTTATTAGGTAATCTGCCTTCTAGCATGGTTCCTCAGTACAGCACTTAGGTATAGAAGAAGTGATTTTTAAGGAGCTAGTTAAAAAAACCTCCAACACATCAATTTTTACGAAGCCTCAACCCTTGGTTTTTATAACGCTTACGAATGAATTTGCAGAGAAGATTTTATAGACCTCTGGAAGTTTTAATGGTTTTAGTTTGTGCTACTCTGCATTTCTGCTGTTACCAACACTCTTTTTTTTTTTTTTTTTTTTTGAAAATGCAGTAAATGTCTTAGTTTCTTAACCCAAAAAATGTTGTGTATATTTTTTCCTGTTACTCGGTATCTCTCATTCTTACAATAGTTCATTTTCACTTTTACAGGTACTACTAATATTTTGGCCTATACTCTCCACGGTATTAAGCATGCAGTGACTGCAACATTGCATATTATAATGGGTAAATATTTATTACATATATTATCATATTTTAAATAATAAACCAGCATTGAGAATGCCACAATGAGTTGTTTAATAAAGACACAGCATCATGCCATATCACTGCAAACCACATTTTTAAATGCAAATGATTTTATCTTGATTTATAGCGTACAGGAAAGGTAATGACTTTTGGAGGATAGTTCAGTAATAAAGATTGTGGACCTCATCTCCCAGTAACTAAAATCTGCCATGGTGTAATGTCTGATTTTGGTGTTCATGCCCTATTACTGGTGTTCTTTTAATGCAGAAAGTAACCTTTTCCAGACTTGATAGTGTTACTCTGTGTGTGTTGTTATGCAATGATATGTTGCATAATCACTTGATTATTTTACTTTAATGTACCTGCTGAAGACAATAGGAAAATATACAATTCTCTCAGCTTGAGGAAGTTGTTAGGACTGGGCTTTTCAGGAAAGTATTCTAGTATTTCTGAGAAAGTATCATTCGTCTTTTTAGCTTCGTGTCCATTTCATTTAAATACTAACAGATCTATGAGAAAGCTTTATTGGTAGCAAAAAAGGTATAGCTGGCCATTTGGTCTGCACAATTAATAGCTTTCTGAATGTGAAAATGTAATAATGCTAAAAGGAAAAATGAAGTTACTAGCGCAAACCTTATTTTTAGGTCTTAGGAAATAGCAAATACTTAAGCCACGTTAACATTCCTCTCAAAGCAAATAGAAGAATTCCAAATAAAAGAAGAGAAAAATCGGGGGTGGGGTGGGGGGGGTGGGGTGTCCATCTTGACTATCTATTTTCTAGACCTTGCAGTCAGCAGTGGAAAAGCCTTTGCTCTATTTCTTAGGTAGTGATATACAAGCATTTAAAGTAAAATCTAACCCTGTCTTTTTTAATCAGAGATACTCAATCTAATGGAAACCACCCAGGTTCTATTACAGAATAAATGTAGGTACCCTATCTTGAACAGAATTAGATGTGTAAATTCTATAACTGTAAACATTAATACATGTAAACCCTATATGTAAGTGTTCCTGTATTTCCCCAAGTACACTGTTTGGTCATTACAAATATTTGATGAAATGATTGCAAACATTTATGTAGAAATATTACATTTTCTTTGATACTGATTGTTGAAATTCTGAATAGAATTAAATGTCAGACCCTTTGCAGCACAATGAAGTAGATGAATTTTCACTGTAGCTTTTTTAACATTTTGAAGCATCTGAACTTCATTTTCTGAAATGACTGCTTTAAGGGTTTTAACTGTCTAGACTGATTCTAGTTTCTATTAGTAAAACTCGAATTCCTAAAGAGAGAAATGTCTGGAGTTTTTTCTTGCAGCTAAATTAGGTGAAAAGGAAATGATGAGTTGTATTCAGTTTGAAATACCAATGTAATTTCTCATTTCTGGTCTTTATCTTTGATATTTTAGGACATATTCAACCAGTAGATGTCTGTACTTTCAGTACGCCAACCAAGCTGTTGCGGTTTGGTTTCTCAGCTATGTTTGGTTTTGGTGCAAGGACTCTGGCTTTGGCTGAGAAACACCGTTGGATGCCCTCCAATCAGCGGAAGGATTTTGCTTTTATCAAAACACTGGCAGATCTCAAGTATGTCATGAGCTGTTATATTTTTCTAGCATTTCTCGTTTTATTGAGGAAAATGTAATAATTAATGTGGTAAAAATATAGGCAGCAGTAGTTTAGCTGTCTTAATTGCAGACAGATTTAACTCAGATGCGGTGTACAACCCTCTTACAAATTAAAGAGGAGATAAATTCTGCATATTCAGCATTTTGTTAAAATCATCTTAACTTGGATAAAAGTCTGTCTAGCAATCAGAATATTGGTTTTCATGATAGCAACTGTCAACACTTTTCTAGGCCAGAGGAATGTGAATTATCATTTCTACCTCTACGAATTCAACAGGAAGACTCTCATGAGAATGACAAGTAAGTAAAACAGAGTCAAACAATTCCAAAGCTGAAAAAATTTTGTATTTGAAGAAGAAGCTGTACAAATTCTTAGTTTTGTTTAAATTTGATCATCAGGTAAAATAACCTTAAAAAACCATTCAAAACATTTTGAGAACTTCAGACTTGTACACTTCATAAAATGTTCCCTATAGAGTCTTCCATTCAGTATTATTGGTTTTTTTTTCAGTTCCATTAATATTGTACTCTTTTCTAAAGTAGGTGTTATTTAAATGTGCTAAAAAGACTAAATTATTTTACCTACATGTTTTCACTCTTTTAGAAAGAAGAGAGAGAAAATTAAAAAGAAGGGTGAGTTTTTGCTTTTATGGTTATTTGAAAGTGAACTATGGCTGTTTAAACTGGAGTAATATAGAATTACTCTGTTATATTTAGGTAGCAAGGATCAATGGCACAAAATTCAGGGTCACTTCCTGAATGTGAGCATTATGGCAATCCCTTGTCTGTGTTCAATGGCACCAAGAGGCTTGGCACCTAATACGAGGTCAGTAGGGGTTTAGAGAATTAGTCATGTCTATAAATTCTGACATCTTACCTTAAGACCTTGGCTTTTCTGAGAATACAGGCCTGTGTTTAGGTAGTCTAGGTCCCCTCTGGAATGGGGGAGGGAGCATGGACTGCAGCAGACTCAATAATCCCAGGAATTGTAATCAGTTTTTGGATCAGGCAAATAAGGTCAAGCAGTCTAACTAGAATAATGAGTGGATAATTGCTGTGATTAAATTAGTTGGCAAGTCTGACTCTAGTAATAGTCATCGAGCAGTCATCTGTCATAGGATTTGGCTATATGTAGAAACTTCATTCTTTATTTTTTCCTAGTATAAAGGTGCCCCTCATCTGCTTTGGAGCCAGCAGAAATGAAATATGAATCTTTCTCCTTGTATGAAGAACTGAAATTCACACTTGTCATCTGTTGTTGTTTTTTTTTTTTTTTTTAAATTTCCCCTGAACATGGGAAATGCTGTTTCTATGTGTAGGGGTTTTGGGAAACAAATGAGTGTGTAATCTGGTTGTTGACATTGACTCATTTTGCCATTAGCTCATTGTGGAGAGCATACTTTGTGGTGATCAAAACAGTTATCCAGGTGATAAATATTTGTACTTGATGTATCCAGTTGACCATTAAACAGAATAGCAAGTGTAAACTTTGAAGTTATACATGCAATATAACATCCTCCCTCAAAAAAGAATACAGAAACTAATATTTTTATATATGTGCGTGTTTATCTATTAAAAAACGAAACAAAACCCACAACACTAGGGCAAGTCGCTGGAATGAGTTTGGTTTGTTTCATTTAATCAGCTGAAAATAGATGTGCCTTAAAAGTGATTAGGTATTTTTCTTCACAATTAACTGGATGATCTGGTGGAAACAATGTAGAAACAAGAGGTTTTGATGAAACTCCTGTTGAGAAGTTTTCTTTGCTACAGGTGCCCTGCTAAGCCTCATTTACCTCAAGACAGTACCCTGATGCTGTCCCCTCCTAGTAACTTTCTTTGTTTAGCATTTAGTATGTTACATACCAGTTAGGAGAAACTGGTTCTTTTACTATATACTTGTCAGCAGAAACAGACAAAAAACTGGTTCTTTCTCTTGTTAAACCCAACAGTTTCACCTGCTCTAGGAGGCCCTGCCTTGGCAGGGGGATTGGACTATCTGATCTCCAGAGGTCCCTTCCAACCCTAACGATTCTATGAAACTGTTCTTTTTTAGCTTTGCTTTCTCTTTCCATCTATTCTGGCACCTGTTTCTCAGTGACAGGGAATCTTCTGACAACTCCATGCCGTTATTGCAGGTTTGAATGAGCCTGTTTCTCCCACAGTGTAGTTGCTCAGTGGATCCTCCCTTTTTTTTTCTCTCAGTGGATCCTTTTTCCCCTCTCTTTAAAAAAAATAAATAAATGTTAGGAGTGCGGTCAGCTAGTAGGGCAGGAAGAGTAGACTCTTCAGACTGATGCTTCACTTCACATAGTGAATAGCATCTTGAATGTTGCACTAATTGTTAGAGACTCGAGACCCATTATGGAAGCATCAGCTAAACTCAGCTACGTTTCTCCACTACGTCCTATTTTCTCCAAGAAGTTTTTGCTGTGTGAAGACATTTGAAGTGGAATGAGAGCTTTGACTGCTGCCCGTAACTCTAGTTACACTCATCTAAATTTGCAGAAACAAGTCGAGATATGTTTAACTGTCTGCACTATGTAAGCCATGTGGGACATTTGTTTCTTACAGCATAGGCGTTGTGCTTTGCTGCAGGTGGGGCTTTCAAAAGAATTAATGACAACTTTTAGTCACCTCTGAAGATAAAAGTCTGTAGTGCCAAATGCATTGCCCAGTAGCCTCCTGTGCCCCTCTATTGCAGCAAATATGATAAGGAGGCAACTTTTTCAATTTCACCATCGCTGTTTCCTAAATCAGCAAAGTAATGCTGTGCCAGGTGACTTATTTCATGGTTATGTAAAAATTATCTTCCTGGATTGTGCTGTGTCATAGTCTGAGAACATTCCTGATGCAGTTGTTCAATGGGGAAAGGTCTGTGGTGGTAGGCTGGCAGCATTATTTTTTAAAATATTCTTAACGTATTTTCCAAGCATATATGCTGAATGAATAAATATATATGTATGCGTGTGTATTCAGAAGATATGAAATACACAATCAATATACAGAACACAATCTCAGCAGTGATTGTTATGTTCATCAGTCTTGTTGAACATTGATTTGTCTCTATAAATTAAATGAGACTTAGGCATCATTGCATTGAGGTTCAGGTTGTTAGCTTCTGAGACAAGTTACACTTGCATTAAGGAATATGTCAATTCTTACTAGCTCATTGCCTAACCCAGGTTTTCAAAGGTGCTAAAATTTTAATGGTGACTGGATGCCTAGGACCACCGAGTTTGCGCTGTAGGGTCTCCTCTTGGTTAAACTTGGTTGGTATACGACTGTTTTATCTTGTACAAAATACCTTTAGTTTTTAACTTTTATGTTGCGAAATATGTAGGTAGAACTGTAGTGAGAACTGCTGAGTTTGAATAGTGGCATAGTTGAAGATCAGGATCTTTGTTAGGGCAGCATGAGACTTAATGGAGGAGGTAAATGAACCCATCTGCAGTGGGCTGTATGATTGGGATGGGCTTGCATGCATCATGGTAATGGCTTTAAGGTAAAGCTCTGTCCCTCAGCATTTATGGTAATCATTCTACTTTGCTGGAGAGAAAAGTGAAAAGATAGATTTGTGATCTCCAATGTTTAAAAACACCTGTTAAGGAGAAAATAAGTGGTGGTAAATTACATGTATTAGGTTCAATAAATTGCAGATACTGATAAGCGAGTACAGTTTTATTATTATAGTGTATGTTATAAATATAGGGTTACTATGTAATGTCAGTTGCATAGTTTATATTGATCTAGAGGGGGTGGCAGAATATTTGGAAAACATTGAGACTAGTCTATTAATAAACCTGTTAAATTTCCAAATTAACGAATTTTCTTTTGGGACATAAATTGGCTTGCTTTTCAGGTTGAATAATGGAAGCATGGCTCTTATTGTTGTACAAAATACTTCCCGAACAGAGTTTATAAAACATCTCAAAAGATACGCCAGCGTAAAAAATCAGGTACTGTTAATTTCTTTCTGGGGATTATAAAAAGAACAGTTAATCGTGAAGATAGACATGCTGCAAGAGTTAATGTTAGCATCCTCATAAGGAGACTTAGCTTCCTGTCAGAATACATTAGCCCCCTTTTTATCTGTGTGGCTTTTTTGTTGGATTTTTTTTTTCTTTTTAAATCACTGGACTAATACCGATTAGCCTATTTCAGCCCATCTGTTGTGGTTTAAATTGTATTTATGTTGTGCCATAGTTTTATGGGTGTAAAGCCCTTTCACAACAATAAAAGAAAAGTATGCTGTGTTTAAGTTTTGTGTAGTACAGAGATCAAGAATGTAGGTTGAGGGAGGCATCATGCAACTCTTCATCAGGAATAGGTGAAGTTCGTAATTTCAGTAGATGCTGGTAGCACTGGATTATGACCATTGAATTTTAACAGTAGGCATTCCATTCAGTTATGAATGTTTGCATAAACTGCATTTCAAAATTGTGATTGTTATTCTGTCTTTGAAGAGAAAAAGGAAGCATCCAAACACAGTACCTTGTTGCTGTCATTCAGACCTGGTATATAGCCTACGCACACTGGTACTTGTTCAAATGTTTCAGGACTATGTGAATCCCTTTTACAAGCTGGAGTTCAGTGTTCCCATTTACTGAAGACATAAAAAAAGTTATGTTTTGAATTCATCAACAGTCAGAGAGTTTGGGGGAGAGGTGGATGGCAATTCCATGTGACAGCACTAATAGCTGCATTTAGGAAATAGTTTTATGCTTTTGGAGGAAGGATTTCCTTTTCTCTCTGCCTTTGTAATTAGAAATTAGCTAAGGAGGTATGGACTCTTCTTTAAACTAAAGATGACCATTTACTAGAATTCTAACTAGCCTTGTTTAAGACAGGAATACTGGTAATGATGAACAGAGCACAGGAAAAGATTCACTTGAACTTTCACATCTTCTGAAAGCATGTGCTATTTTACTGTGTGCAAAACGTACCACCTCACCTATAGATTGAGCATGTCCAATATGGGAATGCAAATGGAACACCACCATTTTTTTCTGAGGCATTATTTAGGATAAAAATAGCATGTTAATCTATAAATGCTAGCTGGAATACATAATGCCTCATGTGGTCAAAGCTGGAGTTAAGTGCTTCCATTTACTTAAGACCAAAAAGAAGAAAAGGCAAGCTTCCTAATTTCAAGTAATCCAGTTTGTTGCTTAGATACCACCTGTATCTTTCATCTTCATTTAATATGTATCTGTGTTTGGTTTAGTTCAATTTTCCCTTTGTTGAGACCTACACAGTTCAAGAAGTAAAAGTACAACCACAGCTTAAAAGTGGGCTTGATGCCAAAGAAAATAGGTATTTGAATGCTGCTTCTGCAGAAGGAAATTACCCTTGGAATATAGATGGAGACTTAATGAAAGAAGCATCACAAATTCATGTTCGGTAAGTCTAAGTATTATGTTTATGGACTGTATACACGTAACAGATTAGTACTGCAATCTTAACTGTGTTACATCTGTATATAATAAAGATGACACTAAAATTAGGTGTTGTAAACTCTTAGAGTAGTACTGGTATGCACTGCAGTCGGTCCCTTTTGCCATTGTTTGGGACTCTGCCCTGTTGCCTCATGCCTGTTTTTGGAAAGGTTTGTTATGACCCACCTGGCCTTTCCTTTCTAGTGCTTCATCAGCTTCCAACTCCACTTTCTGCCACTTACTTTGCCCTTCTGTTTCTTACAGAACAGCAGATGGATATAAAGGTCTGTGACTCCTAGAAGGAGCTTATTTTGGAATAAGGATTCCTGCTTGGAAAGCAGTGTGTGTAAGGTTAATAAAAACGTGTAGTTGTCCAGTTGTGGAAACCTTAGTGCTGCTTGAGAATAGTCTCCTCCGTATCTAGGATCTAAGACAGAGACTATGAATACATAGGGAAATAGGAGGATTATCAGTGGAATTAAGCGGGTGTTGGCTCACTCTGCTGCAATGCCCACAGGATTAGTTGGAGGCACAGAGCTCAGAGTAACAGCCTGGTATGCAAAATAAAAGATGGATCATGTTATAGAATATGTAATAAATACTTCTAAAGATGACCTTCTAGGAACTGTCAAAATGCAATTCACTTGATTTTATTCTGTATAGCAGATCATACGTATTTGTTCTCCCTGCCCTCAGCCCCCCAAAATGGCATTCTCATTGCAAGAATTAATGAAATTGATAACATTTGACTTCCTCACTTCACAGGGTGCATCCTCAACTTATTAATCTCTATGGCGTCAACACTGATGACCTGGAGAGTTCCCAAGCAACATGCAATTGCATATAGAAAGGACACACTGCAAGTTCTGTATTAAAGCGTCCTTTTCACACCTCTGTGCACAGCTTTACAAGGTCCCAGTCTCACTCACTGAATTCAGTTTTTGTAGCAGAAGCTTAACTGGGATGTTTGTAATATTTCTGGTTTTAAATTTTAAATTTTTATCAAGTTATATATTTTTATCAGGTTGTATCTATCTGTAAAGGTTTAACAAGAAAAAATGAAAACTGATTATATTGGTCTCTTCTAAAATTTGGGGTTTAAGAAGTGTCCATTTGAATAAAGTATATATTTTTTTCCTTTAAAATTATTTTAGATTTTGTGATAAATTTAGTGTGAGATACTTTAAAGTCTGCTGCTGCTATCCATGTCAGGTAACTCAGTTCAAACAGCTGGGGAGTAGATGTACGGCACCAGCTCATGCTGAAGAATGGTGGCAAAATATAATTTGTTTATATTTTTAAATCAAGTACTTCCATTTCTAGTTATAATTTTTAACGTTGCCTTAATGTATTTGCTTTCAAATAGTTTCTAGTCAAACAGTAAAACAAAAGAATATGCTGATATCTTACATGGCTTTTTCACTGTTGAAATGTATTTTAAGGACTACCGTTTGTACAAACTAAATATTTAAAAGTATTTTCTCTTTCCTGGAACCAAACTGATATTCAGCATAGGTTTTTTTTGGTTGGTTTTTTTTTTTTTTTTTTGCTGCTGAGAATAAAGTTACGATAAATAACTGAGAGTTGACTTAAATTTTTATAATTTCCTTATAGGGCATAAACAATTTTTATGGGAGATTTGTAACTTATTTAATATTTAATACAATTATCTGAGATGACAGGAAATTCAGATGATATTCTTTCTGGGAACTGGATTTCTGTAAGTTGACAAAGTAGCAGATGAACAAGTTTGTCTGTCTGCTGGATCAGTGGGATAACATGTTTTCCTGCTTGCTTGCTTATGAATTGTTCAGAAGGTGGCTGACAAATAATGGTATGAAAGCTGCATTGTCTTGCGGCAAGAATTAGTTGCTTTAAGTTCTTTTTTCAGTCAGCAGTTGACTATAATGTGAAATCTAGTCCTGTAAGATTCTGTTAAATCAAGGGCCTAAGCCCATACATGGGATCTATAGCTATTCTATTTTACTTGATTTCAAATACTACTTGTAAAAAACTCCTACCTGTGATAGATACATAAGGCAAAGTACTGCACCTGAAGTACTGCAGATGGTTTTGTGCCTCCCATGAACAAACTGTTACTTGTTGGAAATCTCATGCAATTTCTGTGGACAAACCTGGCCAATAGTAAGAGCCAAATTCACAGACAATCAAATGCCTGCTTTGTAGGTAATTCACAGGATTCTTATAGCTAGTTCTGCTTTATGTATGGAAGTTAGCAGCTGCAGAGTAGGATCAAGAGTCATAATATCCTTTGGGTTGGACCCAGCCCCAGCAGGGCTTTAGCCCAACCTCCTGCTCAGGGCAGGCCCACCTTTGAGATCAGATCTGGTTACAGGGCTTTGTCATGTCTGGCAATGAAACCTCCAAGAATGGAGATGACATTCTCTGCTCCCCTGTTGTGATGCCTGTCTGTTCTTGGGAGGAAAGTGGTTTTCCTAGTGTCGAGCTGGAACCACTCATTTCAGTTTACACCAGTTGTCCGAGTCGCAGTGAGTACTTGCCAGTTAAACTACTATAATTAATACCATAGTACATTAAGTATTTTTAACATGTTAAGATAATTAAAACTGAACTTCCCAAAGTTGCCCAAGAAAGAGATTCCAGCTACCTTTAGTAGATTTAACTGTTATAACATAACTGAAAATCAACAAAATAATTGAACTTCCAGAAGAAACAGCATTCATATGCTTGTGTTCTTTTTAATAAAATGGAGAGGTTTTTTATAACCTTGCCACTATCAGAACATTTTTTGTCAACTTAGTTTATAAAAGCTAACTGAATTTTGCTTCCTATCCTTAGAACAGGCAGCCAACATTTTATTATTAACATGTAATTTCCAAGGCAACATTATCACATGTACTGATTTATCTTTGAAATCGTTCACATAAAAAATATGCTTCAGTTTTACTTGTTTGCATTGTTTGTATTAAAAAGAATGTTAAAGCTTCTTGCAGTATGAGGTATAGTTTTCACAATATGCTGTAATATCAAACTAATTTCTGTTCAGAGATATTTTGTTTAAAGTGCAAAAATTCACTAAAGCCATTTGGAAGATAAGCGTTTTCTGTATATTTTCACAGACTTGCATGAAAATACTTAATTCTTTACATACTTTATTTTGATTTTTGTAAAAAATATATGCACATTCATTTGTCCTTACACTTTAGAAGATTTTAGAGAAAAAATTTAGAGAGACCCACATCTTTGGCATCAAATGAAGTGAAAGGAAATTACAAAATCATCCCCAATACCTTTGGAATCTGCAGATGATGTCGCTTTTATGGCATCAAACACTCCAATAGCAGAAGTGCTTGCTGAAAGCACTCTGTATTGCGCTTGAATCTCAGGCTAAGTCCTGTGTAGCTCCAAAGCGTATGTACATACTACATTCAATTCTCCTTGCTGTTCAGAAAGACTTCAAAGGCATACCAAGAAAGGCGCTATTGCATCCAGCTGTTGCAATAGATTCAGTTATTGAAGAAGTTGTATTTTCTGCAGCTGTACTGGGGAGCAAAGTAACATTTTTTCTTTCCTCCTGGATTGTACTATTTCACCAAAGCTAGGTGGCAGTGCAAACTTATCTACCTGAAGAAACTTCCTGTAGTAGCAGAGCAGTGGTTTGAACCATGTTTATATTCAGTCGTTTGCCTTTCCGCTGAGTGGCTCCTGAGGATTCCTATTTGGAAGGTATTTATCTGACAATGTCACAGGAACCCAAGGTAGTTCTCCAAATTACTTCCTTATTAAGTACTTTCAGGTGGCACATCTAAAGATATAATTTGGCCCAGTAAGGTTGGCTTTTGGAGTCTTTTTTGTATATGGTTCTGTTCTGTCATCATGTGAGGGTGTTTTTTTTTTTTTTT
>NW_009942418.1:25927-36078 GCF_000696875.1 Nestor notabilis | reverse complement strand
CTTTCCCTAGGTCCAAGAAGAATGCTGATACTAAATACTACTGTGCTAAGTACTATAGAAAAATCTTCAAATAAATAAAATAAATACTTGCTTTAAAAACCCCCACATAGAAATAGTTCATTGGAGAAGTCCAAAATATCATGGCAGCAATACCTGAGGAAAGGACAGAATGAGTAATTCTGTCATGCTTGCAAGTACCATGTGAAAGACGGCTACAAATTATGATCTCCAGTACTTTACTCTTTCTAATACTGAGAGAGGATTCTGTGCTGTATCTCGAGGCTGCTCCACAGAATTCCCTGCTCTGGACTGCCTTTGACTTTCCTGGTTCTGCCTTGCCTGGGTGTCTAAGTCTCTGCAGTGTTGTGGCTGTGCCTGTGAAGCCAAAAAGCTTATGAGGTTTCATTCAGAAGCCCAGGACAGCTTCCAATACCTGTTTCCAACACCCTTGTGCTCTACTTGCAGTCCTTCTATTGTTTTAAGCTAATTTACCCTTGTAAAACTCCAAAGCAAGATAAGGGAGGATTTCTTTTTGAATGGATAATTAAAAGATAATAGAAACTTGGAAAGTAATAGAATAACTTGTGCTAATGTGTCTGAGATCTTATTTTCCAGGATTGGTGAAATGTTATTACCTTCTGGAAATTCTTCTTTCCGGTAAGTAATTCTTCTCCTCTTTTTCTTTAGTGTTCTTCTGTCTGTTTGAAACCACATAGATATATGGCTTTTCAAATATTACTTTAAGACTTCAAAACAAATTGGTTTAACATTTTCATATTAGAAAAACAACAGTACTCTAAGGTGTAGTCCTCCATACAGTTCAAGGAAATAAAATGCATTTTGTAAGAGTGAGTGAGCTCAAGAACAATTTCTTGTCACTGATGTTTCTCCTGCAAATTAACTTGAATCTGAAAGTCTTCATTTTAAAATCAAATGTTTATTTGCCATCTTAGCCATCTTTGTTCCCACTTGTAAAACTCCAGCTGTCTCTTCTGTTCTTGTCTTGAGGGACTTGTTTGTATTGCCTTTTGAAAAAGCCAACCTGAAATACATAATTTTGAAAACTGTTGTCAGCAAATCTTAGTTATCAAATCTAAACCATTAAAGATGAACTAAAATAAAATGCATATATATGCTATTTGCCCATTGCTTTGTTGTAACAAGTAATCAAGTGTTACTCATCAATCAAAAGACTGAGTTTGCTTTTTCTTTTACTTTTTGGGAGGCTTACTCCTGCAAGAAGTAAGGATATGTGGGCTTGTGAACTGTAACCGTCCACAGAATCCAGTATTTTTTAAAATGTGAAATAGTTATAAAAGTTTCCTGTTAAGTTTATTTCACTTTTATACTTCCCTGGGAAAAACGATGAACGGAAAAAGTCTGCAGGTAGATAGGTAGAGAAGTTAGCAATCTCTTGATTGCTTTTAAGCATTTATGTTGCAGTTTAAAATCTTAAACATTTTATTCTGGCATGAACCGATGTTGTAGTCTATTAGTCATCATGTGTCAAGTGGCATTCACTGTGGAGCACCATCCCACAAAAATGATCCACTTGATATCATTAAATTATGTAAATCAGTTGCAAACATGAGATGCCATATTAATCACAGGAAAGGGATTGTGGTGGTAAGTACCAGAAGATGTACTATATGCAGAAGATAAAATGAAAAACAGAGAAGTAGTTTGAAAAAACCCCACAACTTGCAGGAGGAATTATACCTCTTTAGAAAGGACAAATTGTAATAAAGTATTATTTATCCTTTAACCTGCATTAACAGCTCCAAAGATCCACCAACAGTGAATTCCTGACCTGAGAACAACCGAGAAATACTGTAAACTTACCTTCCATAATATAAATGAAAGAAGCATAAACAAGGCAACACCAACTATTAAGCCTGTTCCAATTATTAGCACAGTAACATGGTATTTGGGCTTTTGGTTGTGCACTCCTTCCAAATAGACCTGGAAAGCAGAAAATAAGGTTAGTTCTAACTGATGGGGTTTTTTCCCCTAAAAGATACTAAAACAACCTAGGAAAACGAAATTACATTCTTAAGTAATCAAGACTATATTCATTGCCTGTGCATAGATTTGAACAGAATTCTACAATTTCATCACAAATCCATTAAGAGAATTTCTTACATATGCAACTTGCTTGTCCTCGTGTAGTTCAATAACTTTTGCATTTTTTTCTGGTGAGGCTGTTGCTCTTACTTCAAACTTCAATGCTGATGCATCATCCTAATTAAAAAGGAAAAAAAAAAAGCTGTCTTTTATAAAATAACTTCAACACGTTAATTCCTACCCAGCAAAAATGGTAACACAGCTGCTCACAGAAACAGAATCTCACACAAACACACAATGGTGCCTTTTTCTGATCACAAAACAAATTAGTACCAGAAACTGGAATGACGCCCAGTTGGATTTTACTTAAATCCACATCCATGCTGCTTTTCTTAGAAAAGTACAATTATGGGTTGAAGTTAAATCCCAATCCTACATAAACCCAGCCAGAATGGGTAAAGTAATACAGACTAAAAAATAAAGCGATAATCTAAAATACATATTTTTCAGTGGTTTTCATTTTTCATATATCACCTTTGGGTTTAGCATTGAAAACATAATAGATCAACACCTAACAGATTTGGATTTAATCATACTGTTTGCAAAAATATATGTTAACACCTAGAATTTATATATAGAGAATACTGAAAGTAAGCCTTGAAATATTCCCCTGAAGTATGAGAAGTTACCATTTCTAAAAGTGAAGGAGTAGCCTCCAGATGCAACTGAACAGTTGCTTCTTTTCCACTTTCCATGTTTCCAAGCTTGCAATATATTTGTAAGCAAAAGTTGTCATTTTTCATGCAGTACTGTAGAAGGGAGGGAAAAAGTAAAGCTTTCAGTTTGTCAGCATTTATCATCTTAGTATTAAAGGCACTCAGGAACTGAGTAAAACAAAAAGATCCATGTTTGTTCCTGGAAAGTCAGGGTGGTTGTCATCCACTACTGCCAACCCATAGGTGCTGAAGGAACAGTACAAGGGACTAACCTAATTGTTACTGAACAATTTCATTTTTCTTAAGAATACAAAACTTTTTAGGCTGAAAAAGAATAACTGTCATAATTTGGTTGTATGTGGGATTTTTTTACCCTGTCAAATTAGCTTTTATCAAGAAGAATAAATGACAATGACTATATTGTAGCCAGTATAAATAGTGTAACTGATTGTACACTGTCAGCTAGCAGCATTTCTCTCAAGTCTGGAGTAAACAAAAAAGCAAGCCTGTACATGAATATATTCCCTGTCGAAGACTGCACTGCCTGACTTCTGATTTGATATTCTCATGCAGGCTGTCTTAATCATTGGTTGATGTTCCTTGTACTGTGCTTACTTGAAGTCACAAATTAACATTTTAAGGTGTCCAGCTTCTAAGATGAAAGTATTACACAAAATTGTATTTCATCAAATACGAATTGCAGAACACAGATGTCTATGAGAATAAATCCTCAAAATCTAACACTAGAATACCAGTTCCGGTTTGGGCTACCACACAGTCAAGTATCAGATCTCCAGAAGGGTCCATAAGCAGGGACAGAGGGATGAGGGTGGATAGGGCAGGCATGTACAATTTTCTTCCAGCCTCCTGAATAGTTTTATTAAGAATGTTCCAAGCCAAAAAATATTTCCTCATATTGTTAAATTCTTAATGACTTTCAGTTCCATTTACTTTTATAGTCTCCCTTGGAATTCACTTACTGGCATTCACAGCATCCTTCAGTAAGAAGTTCCACCATGAGTACTACTTTTGCCTTCTTTTGTGGGTGTTTTTTTGGTTGTTTTTTTTTTAAAGTAATTTGGCTCCTATGTTTGACAGTTGATGGCACATTTTTGGTGTGAAGAAGCCAATGAATATTTGATTATATGTAATTAAAATTAAGACTCTCTTTTCCCCCCATGCATCATTTTTGATCTGTTACTGAATTTCATCTGCCATTCTGTTTGCCCACTCATTCTGTTGCATAAGCCTTTGGAAGCTCTTTGTAGGTGACTGTCATCTACACTGACTTCAGTGATGTGTCATTAATCAACTCTGTCATCTCAGCTCTCACCTCTTCCACTAAAGTCACTTATGACTATGCTGAACTTAACCCAGGTCCCACCACAAATCCTTGGAAGACTGCTCTGGTGACCTCATTATATAAGATATACTGTTGTCTTAAGGTTCATTCATACAGTCACTTATTTCCCACTGATGCTAAAAGAGAGAGCTTACCATTTGTCTCTTAGCAGGCTTTGAAAAGAAAGTGACAACATCCTTCAGTATGTTTTCATTTTTTTCTGCCGCGCTACAGTGTCTGGGATATTTATTATAGGAGCACTCTCCAACTGTTGTCTGGAAATAAAATCATCATCATTACCGTTAGAAGATAAACATCAGATACTAATCAGAATACGTTTCTGAAAGGCCAGAAGCTCAAAAGGAATGTAAATTCTACTTTCAGAATTATAAAACACATAGGGCTGAAGAGTATCCTGTTCCTGTTCACTTCACTTCACCGTAGCTAACAACCTGTGCCCATATTAGTAGCTAGTTCTGCTGTGCTCTCCTTCTCTTTTTCATAGAATTCATATGGCTAATAAAATTATATCAAGTAACCTGTGCTTACCTTGATATCCAGTGTGTTGAATAATCTGAAGTTATTGGGTGGAAAAGCATTAGGTATCATTATTTCTAAGGTTGTATTTGGAGCCATGCTTGGTCCTGCACTGATAACCTTGGAGGGGGAGAAAGTTACAAAGAGAATAAATACATAAAACCTCACGGAATGGGGTAGCATCTTCATTGCTGTGGTATCATGGAAGTGGATTCTGCTAGGAGTTGTAACATTTTGCTTAATTCATTGTGTAGGCTTCCTGAACCTTTCACTCCTCTGCACCCAATTAGTAAGCAGTGCTAATCTGTGACGGCTACCCTGAGGTCATACAGACTGCCTTCCAGGAGAATATGCAACAGGAACTAGAAGAGATTAATGTCTAACTCCTTCTTTTAAGCCATTAGAGACAAATCTGATACCTTACAGATCCTCTTATAAGGAGCTCCTAGTTCCTTTTCCTTGCCATAATATAATTCTTTTAAAGCGTTCCATAATGGAAGAAGTGGCAAGTCAGAACTGCTCTAGGACTTTCAATCCTGATTCTGCTAAGTATTTTTTCTCTGACCATTCAGTGGAAGATCGTCCGGACCAAAAAAAGTGTTTAAAGAGGGAGTAACAGCTACTTCCCATCACTGATGTACAAAAGTTGCTCATCATGCCCTCGTACTCTTCAAAACTTTCCTTACTGACTGCAAGACTGGCGTTAGATACACTGGAAATCTAAGTATTAACCTTCAAAACAAGGATAAGAGGGTTGACAAGGGAAAACTCTTACATGGAATGTGAAGTTGATACTCTCCTTCAGACATGTAACTGGGGAATCTTTCTCATCTGTTCCATAAATAAACGAAGCTGGTGATACAAATCTACAACAGTTTAGAAGTTGTAATTAACAGGATTGCTATATATGTCATTAGCTTAACTTTCTGCTCCATGCTATGTCCAGTAAGATCAGTTCTAAGGAAATATACAAGTTTGCACTTAAGTAAGTCTAGGAACCTCTGTACTTTTTCCTCTTAAAAGGAAAAAAAAAAAAAAAATAAAAGGCAGAAAAAGTCATAAATCCTCATCCAAAACCATACCCTACAACACACCCAGAATATGGTCCATGTTAAGCAAGGAATCTGAGGATCTGCTGTGCTCTTATTAAATACCTTTCAACAAAAGAAATAGTCCAGTTCTTAAAAAAATCCTGGTCTGTTAAGAGACAAGATCAAAGCACCGCAGATATCACTGGTGTAATCACAGCAGTGGAAAGAAGATTTTAGTAGTGTATAGGTCAGGCCCCAGGACAGCTGTGCCAATTCATTCCCAGGAATTTTCAGCTGCACCACACTTCTGCTTAAAAGCTTTATACAAAGTACCAAGACAACAGTTCTATGGATGTGCAGGTATAGCAAAAGCTGACTTACCCATGAGCATTTAACTCAGTCTCATATTTTAGAGGTACAGCTAAAGTTAGTGTGTTATCCAGCAACATGCTCCCATCTTCATTTTTACTACAAAAATGGAATAAGAGAAAAATTAATATATCAAGTGCAGCATCATACGCTACACATTACTTCTATAAACAAATATTAAACAGAGTTTCAGCTTATTAAATCAAAAAATATTTTTTTTAAAAAGTAAGATTTTGTACAGGCAGAAACCTGCCCATTATTTAAATATCTATCATCTGGGTTTTTTTGCAATTTTCCCCTTCTCTACAAATTTGCAACCCCTGTGCTTTACTGCAGTTGTTCTTTGCTAAGTCTTTCCAATGTTCCCTGCTCTGTTTTCCAAAGCTAGTAGTATTTTTCATTAAGCATTTTTCATTGGACTTTACCAGGTAGCATTTACGATGATGTTGAGGTCATCTTCTGCTCTGGCAAACGAACTTGCATCCAGGAGAAAGCTAAAATCCAGCTGTAGAACAAATAATATTTTCTTTATATCAAATGATAGTGTGTCTTAACATCGTTTAAATAAAAACATCTTATTGAACTAATTTAGAATTTCCTGCTCGAAAAACCCCTCAGAACTAAGAAAATACTTGCTTTTTGTGTCTTCTACTCTTTTTCTACTGACCTAATACATCTGTTCACAGCCTTGGCTCACTTGTCTAGGGAGCCAAGCACAATCAGTTGATGCATAATGCAAACAATGTTGTCCCTTAATGAATTACTCCAGAAAGTGTTTAGGCAACTGATTTTAAAAGTAGCAAACAGCTTTGGATACCAACATAATAAAAGACATTAGTAGGAATGAAGGAGAGATTCTGAGAAACAAGGGGTTTTTTCCCCTTCTGAAAATCCTCATAATGTATTTAGGGTGTTTTTAAAGCTGTGAACTTCATACATAGCCATACATAGCCTACCTTTGATTTTTGATCTACATATAAACAACCAACGCTGCACTCAAGTTTCACTGTATGAATTTCTTTATCTAATACGTCACAATATATCTGTTCTTCTTCCTAAAACAAAGGATAAATTATTAATGATTAAAATAAAACTGCTTTTTCCACACATTTCACAATACATGCACACGCTGAAATTGTGTGGCTTATACTTCCCTGAACTAGGTTATTTCAGTTTGTTATTTCACTGATGCAAATGTACAAAGCATTCATATTATGACTGCTTTAATGTATTCTTATATTTATTACTGTATCCTGTTACTTCATCTTCTGTTTGCTAATAGTGAAGATAAGGCATATACATTACACCTGGATCCACTCAAGTTTAAAGCCAACCTCCTAAAGGTGTCGGGGGGATTCTACACAGAAAGCAGTTATTTTAAAAAGATAGAAAGAGAGAACAATTAGATTTGTGACTTCTTCATAAGACTGTATCTGTGAAAGAGAATGGATTCAATGAGATCTTTGTGATCGCTGGAAGCATGATCATCACAAAAAAAAAAAAAAAGAGTACCTGTAACATAGAATCACAGAATGGTTAGGGTTGGAAAGGACCTTAAGATCCTGAAATACTTTTAGAAACCTCTTTATATTTTTTTTTTTCTTAATTTTAGTTGTTACCATCACATCCGGTTAAGTCACCTGTATTGATTAAGTTGCACGTGGTTTAGGTAGCTAGAAGTCTCAGAACTTAAAAAATGGAGTTTTGCCAGTTTTTTCTGGGGAGAGAGAGTGTGCGTAGGTTGTCAGTATCTAAAGAAACTCAACAAGCCATTAACATAATTTGAAAACTGTCTAGGTGAAAAAGGAAAATACCAAAGGATTACTGTTTGACAAATTTTTTTTTGTTCTTACCAATTCTAAAATTCGGATGAAATAAAGACCTTTAGGGATTTGAATGTGGAGGACAGTTTCATACGCATCATCTCCAGCATTGAGCAGAGAAATGTTCAACAACAACGTCTTCATACTTCCAACAGCAAGATAAGTTTTCTTATCATGAGGCCTATAAAGAATTTAATTATAATGTAAGTGAAAAGTAATTCTATATACAGCTTGTATGCAAAAATTTTCCTCTACTGCTCTTTCAGTTAATTTCATTTAGTTCTGACAAATTCAGCTGGAGATCACTGGGAAAGTTTTTACTCAATCCTGTAACTGAAGGTACTACACATGCCAGTCAGCTCCAGCACTGCCCTTTTTAAAGCTTGAGATTATTAATGCAAGAGAAAGAAAACTGTTGTCAGACCAGTTGTGCTTTGGCTTTTACAAGATAGGTCCTTTCCTTCACAATTAAGAACAATAATTTGCTACTGCTACAGTATTTTCAAACATTATTTTCAAATTCACTCTTTGTACTCAAAGTATTGACTGAAGTACTGCGAAGCAAGTCACAAAAAGGGCAAATGAACATGCCTATCTTATGATCTACGTAGTGTTCTATAATCACGTTACGACTACAGACACCCTGTGGGGGGCTAAAAGTAAACTTCAGCTTGACATTAAAGTTTAATTAAGACTTGTAGAAAGGCTGCCTAGAAAGAGACATTTATCAGATATTTTGGCTGGAAACCAAAGCATTAGTCACTGAACACCTTTGGGAAAGAAGCTGGCACTCAGAAAAGCAACAGAAGGTAAAAGCACTGCATAAGCAGATAGGTTCCTAGACAAAAGCGAATTAAAGAAAAACACAACGTTAACATTTCAGTAGCTTGATTAGGTTTAGGTTAAATTTTAAAGTTCTCTGACTAGTTACATGCTTACCGTTCAGTCCTTTTCCATTCAAGCTAAGCTCATTAACAAGCTGCTGTCACAAAGATGCCTCCCAGCTTAACACACAAATATACAAAAGCACCAGGTGCACATCTGGGACTACAACAAAGATGAACTACAGCTTTTCCCTGGTAATCATATTTCATTCTTCATTAAAAAATGCATGATGCGGACTGGAAATTTAAAGAGCAGGCCAAAATCTAAGCAATTTAAACAAAACATGATAATGTATACACAAAGACTCAACTCAGTAAGTAAAGCACTACTTTAACACCCCTATTTGATTTCATTCTTTTAAGACTAGAAGTGCTTTGCTGTTCAAAGATAATGAATGCATCCTGTCTAGACAAAATAAATTAATGCTTCACAGCTAACTAGTTTTTAATCGAGATTCTAGGGGCCTAATGTAATTTAAGGTGATACTTCACACTTTATCAAGATATTTAGCCTGTTTACTTACACTAAAAATCTGCTGCTGATAACCTAATGCCAAGCAGGTATGTCGTAATCCGTTTTCCTTTCTTGGAGCTTTGAAGTCCTTACACAATTGCATCGCTAATGGCATGAATGGAAATGCTGCCCAATCTTTCTGAAAAGTTTATGATTGTTCAAATAAAATAACCTTCAAGCCCAAGAAAATAAAAGGGCTTCAGACTCATGCTACAGGCCAGGTGTTAAAGTAGGCAGAAAGATAGTAATCTTATTCCGAAATCTGTGAAGATGAAAAAGCTTGGGCTTAGGATCACACAGGTGTGATTAATCAGCATTACAGGATTGTCATCATCTTTGGTGTCATTTTAGGTTGTTCAATGTAGTATCTTGATTAAAGTAGAATCAACTTTAAAGGTAATAAATTACACAAGAAAATCCAGGTCACACGCAAAATACCTGGCGAGCTGAGCTTCACAACAGGTACCATTTCTCTTTCTGCACACAACCAACCCATATTTCTTGCTTTGAAGTATAATATTCAATGAAGAAAAAGGTGGTGATGATAAAATATAACTTAAGATCAAACAATTAAAATTCATTCTGAATAGAAATGATGGTACATGGTGTAAAACTTTTGAAAGATGATGCTAAATAGAACTATATCTCAAAAAGTATTGCTTGGTGTAATACAGATTCTGCAAGACAATAATAACTGTATTTAAATACTTTGAAAGTGCACTAATTATCTTGCATAATACAGGATTTAAATATGATACCTAATTGGAAGGAATGGGAAAAGTGAAACACACTAAAGGGTATGTCAAAAAAAAATAGGGGTGTAAATAAAAAAAAATCACAAAAAAATCACAAAACAAAATTAATGTAGGAA
>NW_009942418.1:3855-25896 GCF_000696875.1 Nestor notabilis | reverse complement strand
TAATTCAGGGAGTGAAAAGCAGTCTGAACCTCACATAATACTTAACCATCTGGTGTCTCGATCAGCAGTATAAAACCAAAGATGAATGAGGAAAAAGAGCCACTTAATTACTTGATAACTGAAATAACAAATATAGCCATGTCTTTGTACAAAACCGAAGTATCTTCTTCCTACAGTGCAAGTACAATGTCTTCCTAAGAGTAGCCAAAATAATTGACAGCTTGTCAATTTATTAGTAGTTATGATGTCTACATATTGAGTACACACTGTGTCCTGTACCTTTGCCTAATTATATATGAAGTGTAGAATTATATATGAAGTTTGCCTTTTTGTGAAGATATATTTTACAAGCTTTAAAGTATTTTAATTATGCAAGACAGTTCTTCAATTATACATATTTCTGTTACATTTCTTGCAAGATTTACAATTTTATAATATGCTTCAACTAAACACAGCTTCACTCCTCATCTCCATAGTCTACTTTTGCAAATTAATGGCTTTATCACACAAAAGATTAAGAAATAATTTAGATAAAAATCTTAGCAAACCTCTTTCAAAAGAGAATAATGAAAGCCACATTATACTTACTTTGGAAAAGCAATTTTTCCAGAAACTCTCAAGTCAGCAGAACAATTTTCTTGGGAGCAAAATCTTGCAAAAACAAACTATAAAAGACAAATAAAAAAAGGACACTTTAGTGTGTTATATGTATTATAGTGAGTAAAAGTATGTCTAAAGAAAGAAACCTATCACCTTGTTACCAAGTACATGGAACTGGCTAATAGCTCTTGCTCCTAAAACCAATTCAATCAGGCTATGATTTGCCTTTTACCAAACACATGCCGTGTCTCTCGGTTAAACCAGTGGGTGTATGTTCAGCTGATTTTTCAAACGTAGTACTTAAAAAGGGCAGAGCATTTTAGAAAATCCAGAATTGAGGTCTCTGCAGTCTCTTATATGACACAGCACATTAACTTCTGCAGAAGAGTTCCATTACACGAACATTACTTATCATACTGCAAAAAAGGTTTGATGAAACTGGAGACACTGTGACTCACATGTCTGTGCCTTGGTTATCAGTATGCTACAGAGCATCTTTATGTCACTATATTCAACAACACCCTCTTTCTCTCTAACTGTGAGGTTTCTCAAACAAAATTTTGAATGAAAAGGAGAAAAAGAACGGAGCTTTTATATACCTCAGAGTTCTGATAGTCCACTGTATCCTGAATTACATGAAGCTCAGTGTTTGTGAAAAGTCATAAATCTATGACCATTTCGCAGTTAAAAATTCAGAGCATCTTGCCTTTCTCTTAAGTTTATTAACTAAGTTGTTTTGGGTGGGTTTGGTTTTTCATGGGTGTTTTTTTTTGTTGTTGTTGTTGTTGTTTGGTTGTTTTTCTTCTTATTTTTTTCTTTGGGTTTTTTTTGTGTGGCGTTTTTTTTTTGTGGTTTAGTTTTTTGGGGTTTTTTTTGTTTGTTTGTTTGTTTTTTTTTGAGAAAGCTATTCTCATACTCATTTAAGGATACAGAATACACTTTCTTCCCCCCACAGACTTTGTGCTGGAAAACCTGCAACACCTTTACAGAACTAATATTTCAGCAACATCATGAGAACACTTCAAGATTAATACCAGCAAGATTAATACTAACACAATTAATTTTAAAGATTCTTTTTATACTGGAAAGTAACTCATCCTATGTACTTGAAAAAGAACTGATATTTCAACGACTGAATTTCATACCTGTGTCTTCCAAGGTATGTAATATTATATATTCTTGCAAGTTCTCACACATTACTTTTTTAAAAAAAAAAACATAACACAAATTATATACCAGTTCTACAAAGGTATTTTTTTCTTAATGACAAATTAGGCATTTTTTTGCATACTGGTTTAATAATTAAGATCAAGGCACTAGATGCTGGTCTGGAAAATGCATTCCTTCACATGCTATGGATGTGTGAAGGTTTGTTTTTTTTTAACTGAAGATTAAATCACGAGTATTTACTTGCTACATTGGAAAAAAGGAAAACTCATACACTAACCTTGCTTTTTATAACATCTTTTTCTTTCCTCTGTTGAAGAACAGGTTGAAGTAGTGAAAATTCTTGATCATTTCTCTTCTGTAGAATACGATGCCCCAGCTGATAACTTGCTTCAACATGTACAGGAGTCAAGATATCCCTTACATCTTTCTATGAAAATTGGAAACCTGATGAGTTAATCATATAAAACAAGACATGTGTGCTTATGTTTTAAGGATTAAAAGGTTCCCTAGAACTAACTTAAACAGGAACACTTATTTTTTTTACATGTAAAATAATTTCATATGCCATATGGCTTACCTACTTTTCCAGAAATCTTTGTCGCTGAAAGAGGTAATGAGAAACACAGAAAAGCATAAGCGATCAAAGACAGCATCTGGCATTTCAGAATGGAAGATTCTTTTATTAAAAGAAGTCTTATTCAATTAGTGGACCTATTTCTGTTAATAATACTGCCTTACCCATGAAACGCTGTACTGCCCAAATAGCAAAATAGGAAAAAGGTGGCTGAAATTGAGAAAGTTAACCTTTGAGTAATGCCAGACAAAACCAAGGGATTTTTCTGTATGAAATCAAAAGGCGTTCTCTCACAGTACCATTAAATCAGGTCATGACTGCATTTTATTTTTCTGCGCCTTTATGTCCTATTCTGTATTAAAAAGATTCAACCCCTCAATAAATGACCATTTTGTACACGAAGGCTTGACTGTGTAGGAATGTTGCAGATCAGAGCTCAAACTGCCTACTTGTGAAAACTGAACAGCTTGAAGCACCAAGTACTAACAATAGCAACCCTGATTAAATTAGTCCCTAAGTGTAGGAGACAGACAGACACTGATTGTCCCTCCACATGGCCACTACTTTAATTCTTATCTGCAAGCCTGCTTTGGCCAAATCACATATCCATAATAATTTTCCACAAGGTCTTCTCTGCATCTGCTTTATATTACTGCCATTACGCTAATTAGCTATTAATTAGTCTTTACTCGAAATACATAAAACGTACTTCATCTCTTGCAAGGACTGTACTTGACAGACATTCACACTTACTTAACTTTGGGAGCTTCATACAACTACAGAAACCTCAATGGGTGAAAAGAGATGCTTATAATGCTATTAATTAAGAATTAAAAAGGAAATTGAATTATATGGAGGAAAAAATAGACTACAGGAAGTGATAAGCCAAATCTTATCCTTCCTCCTACACAAATACCTACTGATGCTGGTACAGCAATCTGTATAAGGTCTGCTGTCAGTCAAATCTCTCTTGGCTTATAAAACTCTTAAAAGTAAGTGGTAATTTGCTATTGCTCCTGAAAGTAACATTCACTTAGGAGCAACGACCAGTTGAGATGCATCTGGGCTATTTTCCAGTGGATAACATAAGCTTCTACCCTGAAGCTTTGTCATGAAGAATTTGCTTCTAATGGCATCATAAACAAAAAGCAAGTAAAAGGAAAGAAGAAGAAAAATACATGGAAGACTTTTTCCCTGTGTTTTTTTGGTTTTTTTTTTTTTTTTTTGGTAGCTGTAGAGAATTGAGTCTATTTCCCAGCCCCTGTGCAGGATCAACCACACCAATCATCTTAATACATGTTTGTTTCAAAAGGTCACGGAATTGCTACCTCAAGGATTTTAAAGAAAAGGCTAGGCAAACTAGTTCATTATTTTACTTCCCTTGTTTCCCCTTACATCTAAATATTTCCTGGCCTTAGTATTTCTTTCAAGAATTCTTTTCCCCCTTAGCTAAGGTCTTACAGGTGGTAAGTCTGTTTTTTCTGAGTGTAAAAAAAAAAAAAATGTGGTTCCTCTGTGTCCACTAGTTTTTAGTGTTTGATTATGGTTTAGGATTTCAAGTTCTTCGCATTTATTCTCCAAAATTTTTGTTGCAATTAGCAAGCTTCTAAGATAGACTGAATCACTATTATTCTTTCTTGTCCAGTGAATGGCCTTAAATATCTTTGTCCTGGTTGCAGTTGTTCTTACACTGAAGACTGGTCCCTCATTCAGAAGGATATATCAAGTGTGAACATGATGGTTCATTTCCTCCAGGGCAACAGTGACTTTGAGACTACTATTGCAGTTAGGATCTTACTGACTAGATTCTTAACTAGCTCCAAGTCAGTACCATCCTCAGTTTCAAAGGACAGTTGCTGTTCTATCAGACTCTACTTCTGGCAAAACCAACAGCCAACTTCCTCCTGCTGAGTAGCTGGTACTATCTCTATTATTCGATGCTGGTAAAGGCTTCTCTGGGTATCTGACACCTTGCAGCTCTCCAAGAGCCTCCTGCCAAATGCCCGCTTGCCCTGGCAGCACTTCCACCTCTGTGGCTTCTCCTCTGAAGCATTTCTACCAGCAGACTCCTTCTACAACAAAGTTGTCTCTACCCCTTCACGGAGAGAGTAACCACTGTCACTACTAATCCGGTCCAGATTTCAGGCTGGTATGTCCAGGAGAAAGATATATCTGTACAGGCTTCCCTTTTGTGGGCAGAGGAATAGAGAAATCACTTTTTCAGCACAGTGCACATTCTTCATATTGTTCGGCTCTTAAGTTCATTCATGAAACTCTCGTGAGGGCTCTTCCTACCGTTTCCAGCTGTTGATTCTCTGAGTATTTTCTTTGGTGAATGCTGCATCCCTTGCAGGAGGAAAATCAAACTATTCCAAGCAAGTGTGTTCTTCACACCCTGATAAGCCTGTGCTACAAAAAATGCACGAGCCAGACCACACTAAAAACCTCTAACTACAGACTTGCTTACCAATCATCTTCATTTCACTTCCTATGGATCAGGAATAGGTTCCTTCCTTATCAGGTGAGTCTACCTTACCTTCTCACAGTAAAAAGAGGAGCAAAACCATACATATACTCTTTGAAATAGCTAAAAATGACAAAACATAATAAACATTTTCTCTGTGTAACTACAAGTTCCAAGATTTTGCATTAACGAGTGCACAGGAAAGTTCCATCAAAATTGTTCAGCAGAAAAATATGTTATACCCTATCAATTTATGATCTGTCATCCATAAAAAGGGTGAAAAAATGTCAAAAATGCTCATGTCCTAATTCATCACTGTGATGATGATTATGCATATTCTCACTGACATAAATGATGGCAGACTGAGTTCCCCACAGAAAGCTGAAAAAGCTTCATAATTAAAATATATTATCTGTGGAATTTATGAATACAAATATTTTACTTCCAAAATGATGTGATGCAGTTGTAAATATAATCAGGTCTTTTGCAGCAGGTATGCTTTTCAAAGGAGAACAAAGGATTTACAAGGCAATACATACTCAAAATTACATTACCCTCATGAATGCTGGATGATCTTTGCAGGCAGTATTCTTGCTGTAAATCTTTACATTTCCTGAGATTGTATCAGATGTTCCATTAGAGGAAAAATAAAATCTTGCTTGTGTATCTACTCTTCTGTTCACATCAACACTCAGATTATAAAGCAGTACTGCAAAATAAATTCCAGGGAAAATGTGAAGCCGTTAAGTGTTATAATTTTCATGAATTTATGATAGAAATCACATCTTCTGACTCACTTCCTTAAGTTATGTTCTGTAATATGAAATGCTCTGCTTAAAAATTCCCTGACATAAATCCATACTAATGAACACTTCTAGCCCTCTAAAAGTTGATTGCATCATGGCTGATCCCTGAAACATGCTTTGACATCAGTGTTAGATTTGTCAAATTATATTTATAGCTTTCTACCAGAATCTATTTAAAGAAAACCTGCTTCAGTTACTTACAGGGCTGACAGTAAATTTCGACAAACAGATTAAGTTAACAGACACTGACAAGTATTGTTTAACTTCACAGTTCTGTTCAAGTTAATGTGAATTGCTGTGATAATAAATTGCAGGCAAGTTTCAGAGCATTACTGATCTATTACTTCTTAATCTCTGCCAAAAGCAGAGTTAGGGTATCTAGAATTTCTTCTAGTCTTTTCTCTTCTGGTTCAGTCTTACGTCCAAATCCAGCAAGGGCAATCCAGTCTGACTGCTCACTTTTCACAACGCATATGAATTTTAAAAGATCTGAACTTGAAACTTTGCAGTTCATTCTTTGATGTGTTCTCTGTAATGTATTCCTAAAGGATACTGTATACTCTCATACAGAAGATTTCAGCAACTTAATTTTATATACCATGTATTTGCAGAACTGTTTGCATCTTGCAAACAGCTTATGTGACAAGCAGATTAAAAGCACCCATGCAATACAGTCAAATTTAGACAGTATGTTATTTTAAATAAGTTCAGCATGAATATGCCCTCTAACAGATATTGCTTCAAGCACTGCCAGTTTGTGCCAAAAGCAAAAGATGCATTATATAAAATACCAGATATATTTTTCAGGAATTATGGTGGAACTCCCTCTTTTACATATTGTTCCATAATGGTACAATTAGGCACTTGAGATGCTTTATGAAGAGAATGTCTTTTCTCTGTTACTAAGTGGAAGACTGCATCCTACAGTGGTCCATACGGTTTGGTCCATGTCTGGGAGGACTGCTTTTAGAGGACATTGGAATATCATGCGGAATAATCCATTTGATTCTACATTAAGACATTCACTCACCATTAATTCCCTGCCTAACTGCAAAGCAACGGCCCACACATTTGCATGTGGAAAGTTCAGAAAAACACTCCTGTTGGGCCCTGTGCAAGGTAAGAATACAGTCCCTGGGCAACTATGTAAAAGAAAGTGTTCACAGACTAAGTGTGCTCTTATTCTTTGTGAAACCTAACGGCTTACCATCTCATTCAAAAACCTGTCAAAATGATGGTTCTAGTTATTATGGTGCTATGAAAGAGATCATCTGAAATGGCATCATTACAGTGTAATTCAGAAGCGTAAGTGTAAATGCAATCACACCACTTGTTAGGTAAGTTACAGGGTACTGGAACTGTAATTCAGGTACTGGAATTAACCTATCTATGATGGTACTGCTTTAGCAGTGCTGCAAAAACCGTGTGAAAATATTACTGAATGGTTGTGCACAGCCCCAGCTGAACTCTCTAGTGTCACAGTGCAGCTAGCTAGCTAAAAATTAGTCTTTGTTTGTCTAAACTGGTAGCCATCAAAATTTTAGATTAAATCATTGTTGTGATAGACAACTTGGGAGTTCCACCTTCATCCTCGCCTTTGTAACTCTCTTTATAACATCTCACCTTTATAACTTCACTAATTAATGGTCCACTATATACCAATACCATTATTCCTAAATGGGTTAATTTAAATTGAACACATATTCTGGATTTTTTTTCCAGGTAGTTTACCAATATATCCAGGTACTTCTCGTCCTGTATAGGTAAAGCATATCTTCAAATTCATACAGACTGAAGGCTGGTCATTTTCCATGCAGTTTAAATTAGTTCGATTTATTGAATCAGGATGTTTTAAAGAAGCTTCAACAATTACCACTGGTTTTGTTCTAAAAATAGAAAAGAGTTAATGTTCACAAAACACTTCAGAAATAGCCTACAGAATCTCTGCAGAATCTAACAATCTCTGGAAAAATCTATTGTATTTTACAATTTTTTAAGCTATCTGCATTTTTCAGATAGCTTCAAACAGCTGTGTGCATATTATTTGCTGGCTCAAGAAGTTTCAAAATTAGATTTTCTTTTTCCCCAGGGTTTACTTAAACGTAAACCCCAGCAGTTGAGGATTCCACAGACTAATGCCTGAAGTTCAAGACGCCAAGAAGCGTATCAAGAGGTTAAAATATACCAGTGAGTTTTATCAAATTACTTTTAAAAATCAGTTAAATTGTATAATCTTTAGAAGCATGGAAATTTAGCAATCTCACCTCAGCACCACAGCAGAATCTGAGAGAAATGCACCAATTGCTACATCTGTACACAAAAAACAGATCAATAAGCATAAGTTATCAACATGAATTACTTCTCAGTTACAAGCATTTTGGAACATATTCACCCTTTGGTCAGCATTAAAGCACCATTTGTCCTTTATGTATTAGAAAGCATGTGGTAATATTCAAAGGTGTTCTCTGTCTAGAACATAATTCCTCAAATAATTGTCCACTGTTTATCAATGCTATGTGCTAATCTGTGGACTTGCAGATAGTGGTAATGTGATGATTTGAGGATGTGACTCCCAAACCAGTAAACAACAGGTAGTCTGACCTGACAGGAGACTACCTGTATACTACCTCTTAGTGACGCATTACAAATTAACCTGGATAGCTTTTCTGTTGACACAGCCAGAGCAAACAACATGCAGTTCATCGTCACTTTATGCTTTTACATCTTCAGGGGTAGGACAGGCAACACCTGACCTGACATAAGGCTTCTCTGCAGAATATCAAAATATTTTGACAATATGTTTAATACAGTTGTACACTTAAAACCAGCTAAATTGTTTTTACACCAAATTAGCACTTCAGCATCATGCCCGCAAGAACTCCACAACAGTCTTAATCCAATGCCATGAGCCCTGAGTCAGGTTAATGTATTGTTCATGCAGACTGAGAATCAAGGAGCCCAGTGGCTTCTGGCAAAATACAGACTGTGTGAGGATCAGAAAGGTTTTTTAGGTTAGCACACTGGGCTGGACAACAAACATGCTTCCAGTGCCCAAACTAGATCACTGTGACATGAATGGATGAGATAGCTGCATAAAAGTTACATTTTTCTTCCTGTTGTGCACTATGATCTTACTATTACATCATTCTCAGTCCTTAAATAATAGCTAGATGACCATCAAAACTGACTCAGCTTTAGCTCTTTTTATTTTTCTTCTCAAAAGACATCATGTAATGTGTCACCTTAATAACAGATTTTGCTTCTGTTGTAAGTAACAAGTAGCATGGTATGGTTGTCCCCGTGAATCTCTACTCTTTTAAAAATAAACAGAATTGTTTAATTTACCTTGATAACCATTGTTATCGACATCAATTCCACTAGCTATGGATTGTCCAAACATGCTTAAAGAATTGCTGAGTTGATGTCCTTGAATTCTCTGAAGAGGAAAAAAACAGAAGGGAAAATTATTCTTAGAAAGCTAATCTGACTTACAATTCCCCATGAAAAATGTTAGCACAACCATGCTGCTGCTGAAGGCAGTTACATGCTCACCTGTGAAAGTATACCTCTGAAAGTAATATTCCTCAATTACTGCAAATGCTATATCCCATAAACACTGTCTAAGGCTGCCAAAACAATTTATTTTTCTGTAATAGGTTAATTCTGAAGTCTCTTAAAGTACCTCAGATGGTCCGAGTCTTAAATGGAGAATCCTCTTGAAATTGAAGGTTTTTCTGGATTGATTATTTTTAATTGAAAAATTGTACCTGTGAAAATGATGGCGTTATTCCATCTTCCCTGCCATTGTATATATAAATAACCCCTTTTAGGTCATCTTCTTGTGGAGCCCCAATTGCTACATCTGTGAAAAACCAGATGGATTAAACAATTATCAGTTAACAATTAAAACAGTTAACAGAAATTAAACAATTATCAGTTGGCTAGTCAAAAGTATCATTCTTTAAAAAAAATCTAAACAAGAACACCCCTCCCTCCCCCAAAAAACTTCACCACAACAAAACCCCACCTTGTTTGTATTCATAGAATTACAATGACTTTTCTGCATCTACTATTCCCACATGGATTAAATCACTGAAACACACAAAAACACTCTTATAACTCTGCCTGAAATGAACCATTTATTTTAATATGAAGTATCCTTAACAGATGATAACAGGCTTGAACAGGCATTTAATAAGGAAGTTAAGGTAGCTGGTTTGTTCAAAGGGATATGTTTTATGTCTAACAAAATCTTTTTTCTTACTGCCACTCTCGATATTTGCTTCACTTCCCCCTAACCCCAATGCTTTTGCTCCCTTAAAAAGCTAATCCACTTGTTTGCGCCACCTCCCCCTGCAGTTTCAGGATGTCAATTTTACATTATATTCTCTGTCATACATCCACTTTGCTTTGCTCTATTAATTTGATTTTACTTCTCTGTTCCCCAGCCCTACCTTTGGATACAGTTTTCCTTTACAGTTTGCAAATGTTCTGGGGCAAAAACTGAAACTTGTGCCTAAAACTATGAAGGTAATGCAAAACAGGATAAACTACATTTAACAAGAATTTAAGGAACAGGTACCAAAGGAGGTAAGGAAAAAAAAGACTATTTTAAGGATAAGGAGACCAGATAAGAAGAGAATGACTACACCATGCTTTGCAGGTTACAGACCAGAACCAAGAACAAAGACAAATGGATGAGAGAAAGGAAAACCCTGGATCATAACTGCAATTAAAAAGGCTAATTCGTAAGTGTGACGATAAGGACTTGATAAAGATACAGCTGACAGTTTTTGCACAAAGGATATTAGCTCCCTGCCTACAGTCCAAGTTTTGATGATGGAAAAACTGAAACCACTTATGAACTTTTGAACAGTAGAAAATGCCTGTCACATTTTTATCCTGTCCCCACACCACCTATTGTGCCTGCCCTTCTGCTGCAGGGGAGCACATGCCAGCTTTTCAGGCAGGAATTTTCACCATTCCTTTTTGTCTTAAATCATGACAAGATGAATGAAGCCACTGGGCCAGGTCTCCTCTGCTTTTTTCAATCTAGGTGGAGGCCTCCAGTCAGCTGTGTTTTGCAGGCTACTTAAACAGCTAGTGAATGGTTTTGGAAGAAAAGAAGCTGAGAGCAGTAGACCATGGGGCTTTCTGTAGCAAATACTTTTTAGGCAGCTTGACTGGAAGCAGAAGGGAAAATCAAGGCCATGAGAGTCATTCTAGATGCTGTCACCCATGTTACATCCTTTCATCTGTTTCCTAGAACTAAAATATCTTTTATCCGCAACTTTCACATGGCATTCTCTTTCAAAGCCTATTAGTTTTATGCTTATCACAGAAGTTAGACACAAGTCTGGAGACTGAATGTCTCTGTCCTTTGAGCAGGTTCCACCTGAACAGTATCAATAGAAATGTCAGGACATATCATACTTAGAGAAGGTGTTTCACCCTGAGTGGTGGGGAAGGAAGGGAGGATATTCTGCTTCTGTTAAGGCATCTAACTTTATGTGCCTGAAACAGATCCTCCTGTATAGACAACAGGAACAAAAAGCTCCCTCAGAGCCCCAGTAACATTTTGAATTTGCCACTGGGGGATGGCCACGGAAGTCCTTCCCTGTGTTCTCTGTCCACTGGAAGCCCTTGCTAGGCAATTCATGGGTTATCTGAGGGCCTGGCTGAGTAGTCCCAGAACAGACTTCCAACTTGCAGGCTGTTTTCTATACCCCCATGTATTTAGTACTTCCTATTGGTGACACAGAAGCAGAGCTTGACTCGGTGTGTAATTTTTATCTATGATGTTACAAAAATCACCAAATTGTTCCCCAATCATTGTCTCAGATCTCTAAAACAGGATGAGGGATTCCACTAGAGGTCCAGCACCTGAAGTTACAGACTATGTTATCACCTTGTGGTCATGCTCTTTATTAAAGCAACAGAACCTAATCTCTTGGTATTACACATCAATGACTGTGGAACAGCTCTATTTCAAAACAGTGGCCTAGAAAAGAAAGGTCAAGTCATCAACTGAAAGTCTTCTGACACTTCCATAATTGTCCTGTTTACTGTGACAGTCCACTGCTCAGAATTAAACCCAAGGGGTTTTCTTTATATACTTACCTTCAAAGCCATCATTATCGATGTCTCCTAGATTGGCTATAGACTCTCCAAACCTGGCTGCATATGAGTCACTCCCACTGAGCTCTATGTTCAGTTCTACCATCTTTGCCTCCTGAAGGAAACAGAGTCAATGGCACATTAACAGAGCATCTTCCAAATGTCCTGGAATGTTATTCAAGATGTTGAAACTGGCTTGGATGCCAATATAAAATCCTACTGAACTCCTTGGTGCAGAAGCAAGCATTACCAAAGGTATTTAGTGTCAGAATAAGAAAAAAAGAAAGTTGTTTTTTAATAAGGAGAACAGCAATGTGTTCCCATAGAGAACACCTGTAAACAGCAGCAAGCTTATATCAGAATACAGGGGATTACTGCTCTGAGAAAATTGCTAAAAATGTAGTAAAGAGTAGCTTCTTCAGAGCTACTATGTGTGCCTTAGATGTAGGTATCCTGGAGTGACTTAGATCTCTCTGCGGAAAACATGTTAAGAAAATGTTAATTGCAAGTATAAGAGAATAAATATGTATTAGTGACAGAGGAAAGAAGGGAAATAAGATAAAATTTACAAAGCCAGACAAATTCAGAACGCACAAAAGATGGTGTTTATACTTTTACTTCTGATCCTTAAAAAGAATAAAAGGAAGCTATTTCTAATGCATGATCTGTGAAGCTAATTTATTTGACAAACTGACGACTACCAGTCTCTTTCCTGACTGGTACCATGAACTGCAGGCAAATTTTTCATTCCTTTTTTGTTTCTGAAGTGCTAAATAAGTTGCTCTTACATGCCAGTTCAGTGGTAAGCATGGTAATAGCAGAGAGCTTGCAAAGAGGCTGTAGTGGCAGGCTGTCACCACCTGTAGATACTGTGAAACAAAAGTAGTCTGACCTTAGTTCTAACAGTAGCATAAAAGCATCACAGTTATTACAGCCAACCTTCTGCAGGTATGCTACACAGTCCTGCTGGGATTGCCATCACAGTTCTAAGTTGTTTTTCCTATATTCTGAAATATTGCTTGCTGAGAGAGGAAATCTCTTCCTCTTAGCTTGTTATATTAGAATCACTATTACCATGTGTTTTAAGAGAAAATACTTACAGAACCGGAATTGATATAGACATAAACTCTTCCCTCTTCTCTGATGGTACTTTGCATTGGAGCACCGACCAGCAAGTCTGACAGACCATCTGAATTCAGGTCCACAGCACAAACTGAAGCTCCAAAGTAAGAACCTAGCTGTGTGCAAACAGGAAATCACGTTGGTTTTGAATTTCCATGCAGACATGCTAGAAGTTCTAAGGCACAGAAAAGTAGTATGAAAGATTTACCTTTTTACCCCTCAGTTCAAACAGAATATTTAGGTCCTCCTCAATGCTAAAAATATATGCCTAAAATGAAAAGAAAACGTAAGTGGAGTCCAATAAACAATAACCTGAAATATTTCCCTGTGCTTGCTCTACAGCACATGCTAGACAATCAGCAGTATCACAAGGTACAGCTATTTAATGTTTCCTATCTGTACCTTTGTTTAACACCACACACCAATGTTATCTAGACTATCATCCCTCATTCCTTCTTTGACTTTTCTCCCTGTGAAAAATCATATTTGATACTTGTCTTTAATATATTTATCTAAATTGGAAAATCATGGGTGGGTACATGGGGGTATATTCTTCAAATCAATAGTATAGACAATCTCTTACTTTACCAGTCTGTTCCTGTTGGGGAGCCCCTCCAATTACTTCTGTACTGGTTGATGTCAGAAAATGTCCAGCCCCAACAGAGTATCCTGTAAATTAGAAATGCACTATTAAATACTGGAAATAAAATGGGAGCATGACGTACAAAAGCTGTCAACATTACAAATTATTTTGAGTCTGCCATTCAGAGCTCATGCAAGTTGGTAGTGAAACAGAAAAGAAAGTTCTTGAAATATAAGCAAAAGGTCAATAAAACCAGTCAAGAAAACCAAAAGTTCCAGCAAGCAGAAACAAGTGACAGAAAAACTCTTTTCTTTCCCAGAATCTCAATTACCTGCCACTCTTTAAAAGCCAATAAAATATATTTCAAGCACCTTCTGTTAAGGCATATTCTGCAATTGTTCAGTGAGTCAATACTTTAATACAAATAAAATCATCAAAAGCCCAGACAAAGCTATATGGAAATACTTGATTGAGCTGTTACTCTCTGACTATTGGTGTAAGTGGACTGCAGAAAAATGTAGTGTTACTTATATGTATGTGCACATACGTGCACATGCACACATACACAGAGCACTGTGGATATACACATATGACAGTGTCAGGAACAAACTGGAGCACTCGCTTGATTATGTGATAAGAAAACATTGCATCAGCTTTTGTAAATGTATCCACATAATAGAAGTATTGCAACATGTGTAGGCAGCTCTGCACAAACAGGACCACATTTCGGTACAGGTGTCCGGCCACAGGACTGCAAACTGATCTGTGCAATCCTGCACAGTGATCTCTGCCTACACAAGTCATCCTTACTCCTTCCAGAATACATTATGGCTAAGTTGAAACAGGGGAGACAGTTGATATATTCTGCTACACTTGCATTTACTGAGTGAATGTTGATTCTCACAGTATGCAGTGAAAATGGAAAAATCATCTTGGATCAGATGAGAACAAGCCTTAAATCTTCCACCTGTGAAGATGACTGTCTAGAATTCAAGTTCTCATTAAGCCAGCTTTTTCTCTTCATATTTTAAGCCAAAAGAGATGAACAAGGCCATTTACAATTTAAAGGTCAACACCTAGTTCCTAAAGCTTAGCTGGATGAACCTTAATTTATCTCCTCTGACGTTCATTTTCGAGATATTTAGGTTTTGCTGAAATGTAAACATTGTTAATTATAATAAACCAAAACCAAGCAAACAAAACCCAAAAAGCCAAACATACCAAAAAGTAGTACAATAATCAGACAGTTCTAATTTTTATTGTGGTATTAGAATGTTTGGTGGGGTGGATGGAAACACATAATTGACCTCTTAAATTTAAAAGAATAGTCAAACAAAATTTTATTTCCAATCCCAGAATTCTCTCCCCTTTACCACTACTATAGTTTTTCAGTTTTCTGAAATGTTATTTGCCATTCTCAGATTCCTAAAAGTCTATCTATCTCTGTGATTTCTTTAAGGCAGTCTGTTGAGTGCCTCTTCCATCAGGCCCAGCGGATTTGAAAGACTGACTTACTTAGTTACTTAGATAAGGCCTTCTAAAGAAGTCAGTTTTTAATCTCCAAGATACTCTGAAATAGCCAAGTAAATACCTCCAAAACTTATGCATTACCAGATCTCTTTCTAAGTTTCCCTCTTCTTTTGTCTGGTACTTAAAAATCTTTGTTTCTTCCAACTTATGCAAAATGATGCTTTTCCACACACTTCCTAGAGATCTCTATTCATTAATTATTACTCTTTGTTTAATGAAGAATGTAAGTAAAGAAACCAACTTCTTAATCCCTGCCAGAAGAAGGGCAGCATAAGTAGGTAATTGTATCTAGTCATGTGCTTGAATTACACTATGGTCACAAGATGCTTCCACCACTTGGTAAGCTGGTAAGGATATTTTTGTTCATTAATTAAGAGAGAAATAAACTTGGACTAAAAAAACAAAAAACAAACAACAAACAAACTTTGTTAACAGAATTAACCCTCAACAGATTTTGGCTTTAAACAATGCCAAAGATGGGGCAGAACAGTAGCCTTTACATTCTTTCAACCACATTTTTCATTATTAGGAGAGAACAAAGTGGAGATTTAAGTAGTATGGAACAACACAACATTTAAGGTTTATCGCAGCTGCTACTGCAGAGACACACAGATATGTCTGCAGTAATGGTCTGTAATGATCCCTTTCTTCACTTTTTTGTAAAAAAGGCAAGCTCAGAGGACACATAGCTGCCAAGCCTGGTGCAGTTGCACCAGGTCACTGCGGAAGGATTTCTGAAGCAAACGCCAGCTCATCTCAGGTCCTGGATAGCCAAGGGAACCAGGAGCAGCCAGACACGTGCAGAAAGGCCTTCCATGCACCCTCCCCAGCACCAGTCCTTATGCAAGCTTTTATCCATTTGCCTGTACCTGACTTTTGGTTATGAATGATTTGACTCATTCATTTCAGAAATTCTCACTGTTATACCTGTAGGAGTAGAAATCTGGAATGACCTTTCCCCTCCCGCCCCGGTACAGGTGCAGTATTTTTTCTGTTAATTGTTACTGTAAAGTTGGAGCAAGCATTCTCTCAAGTTTTTTGTTTGTCCTATGAAAGGTTAGAAATGTTACTGGTTAACTGTAGTGACCTGGGTATTTGATCACCTTTTACCATCCAAAATCTTTTTTGCTTAACTTTCCCACAGAGCCTTTGCAAGGCTCAGTACTGAATTCTGAAGTTGGTCACTTTGTATCTCATAAGGTGAGCCTGTTTCCTATTATCGAAAGAGTGAAATCAGAAACAGGAAATACTTATCCACATGAACCAGATCTATGAACGGGAAAATGCAAAAAGCAATGGTCACAGGCAACAATATCCTTGCTCAGGAGTTCGCAAAGGACAGACAAGCTTTTCTTAGTATGTAGTGAGAAAACTGAAGCTGATGATGGCTCTTGGTCTAAAACCCTACAAATTCTAGCACTAAATTCAGATAATTACTTGGAAATGGATACATGAGTAGGAGCATCATGACTTTCTTCAGAGGCATTCATAGATAAGGTTTGTGTTCCATATGAATCCAGACCAAGTGCAAACCATTACTAATCAGAAGCCTCTTTCTCGCCTCTAAATCAAGAAACCATAGAAACTCGCTAGAGAGATGACAAAACCAGAAATCAAATGTTTGAACCATTTTCGTGTAAAAAGAATAAGGAGGAAGCCTCATAATGAAAAAGTATTTAACAAAATCAGAACACATCTTTAGAACTGTTGCTTCTGGGATTAATAAAGCACTGATAAAAACTGTGCACTCAGTTGAAGATCAACTACTTAACTAATTATTTGGCCCGTATTTTGTAAAGTATTAAATATTTTTAAGTACCTAGATAGCTGCCAAATTTCACTTGGTTATTTGAATCTGTATAACCATGGATTTTATTTGCAGTTGTGTTGTATATAAAAACAGAACCAGTCCAATAAAATGATCCAGGGGCTCCCATTATAATTAAGTCCTAAAAGAAAAATAAAACAAAGCCATGTTATTCATATTTAAATATTAATGAAAATAAGCAAAGCAAGTCAAATGCTTGTCTTTAGACCTCATGTGAATTCAATAAAATACTACTGGAGATGCATCTGGCTCAGTACGGGGGGATTACCTCTGGATAACAGATGACATTTCTCAGACTTTCTAAACATACAGTTATCAAAAATCTCAAGGTGTGAACAACTTAGAAGAGAGCAACAAAGAGGGTATTTGCTTCTCAAAAGCTTTTTAGAAATCAGTATCTTAGAGTGAAATGAAGATTAAGTAACACATAGTATTATTCTGTCAAGCAAGAAGGTATGCATTATTAGTGTTAATGTTACATCAAACAGATTAAAAAGAATAGTAAAACTTCATAATCTTATATTCATGCTCTTTTTCCAGACGAAAAGCAACTTTGCATTTAGTAATGTATAAAAGTATTCTTGGGAATAAAAACTATTAGTTTTGCAATGATCATGAAAGTCTTACCAAGATTCAATTGAAGAGAGATGAGAGAAGTCCATTTTTTCCCTCCCACAATAAAAGACAGTGTTAATTCTTGCATTTACATATACTCTTTTAGGTATGTGTACGTACAGTAAGTGTGTATCTATCTAGAAAGAAGTTTGGTATTTTTAATACACACCTCAATGTAAAAACTAGACATTCCAGCCTGGCACGACCCATGGTCTTCTCCCAACTTTCGCACATGATCTGAGAATGCCAAGAAATATTAAAAAAAGATGAGAAGCATGTAGTTTATGAATTTGTTACTAGCTCTTCAACAGAAGTTTAGACAAGTTAAGAAACAATGACAACATTTTTGGTTCTGTAATAAAACTAGAAACACTGGTCTCCTCTACAGCTTCAATATAGTACTGTAACAAAATCAAAGCACTATGTATTACTTGATCACAGCTGCCTTTGAAATCTTGTGAGTATAAAAGCTATACTTTTCTTTTTTAAATTGTTCCATGAATGAAATAGCACAAATAGTTTGAATAGCACAGTTAGATAAGCTTAGCTCTTCTCTTCCACTCTGTATAATTTAGGCATAATCAGACTGCGCTTGTGTTATGGCTATCTTAGACATACTGGTATCGATCATCCTTAGCAATTGTCTTTACATGCAACTCTCCCAGCTCTCTTTCCCTGCTTTTCTTTGATAACTGTCCACCATCAGGATTCCCTTCATGTCATCAATAGATTTGTTCACTTAAAAAGTCAAAGATAAAAGCATGATTTCATGCTTTCAATGTTCGTAACAGTCTCTGAAGCCAGCAGAAGGACATCTGATGGCATTATTCTATCAGACTGCATAGAAAGGCCAGATGATCAGCTCTTCCTTGCATTGACAAGGGGCAGGCTCATGAGATTGTTCTTCTGGATGTGAGGTAGGCATGAAAGGAAAGGCAAGGATGACTCATTCAATAGCTTCATGTCTTGACTCTTATTCTACTCCTGAAATCCTCTGAGGAAGGACCACTGAAGGTCTTGTGCCACAGCAGTGGCCTTGGCTGGAGGCAAGTAAGGAACAGGGACACACAGTATTGAGGAACCACAGCAGCTTTGTACCAAAGGCTAAGGAGCAGGCAGCAGCAATCACTTGCAGGTATTACTGATGTGAGGCACTCTCCTGAGCAGAGTAAGAAAATGACAGAGTACAGAAAAGAAGGATGTCCACTACTGGCCTATTCTTCAGGACCACACATCCTCCAGTGACCCAGTCCAAGGAACAAATATTCTGATGCCCTATTGAAACTATATTTTTTTTAACCTGTTGAAAGAAGCTTTTATTTGAAGCGATAAACATCTTGCTGACAAATTTACATCATAAATTGGGCTCTTATCATTAGCACTCAACCTTCAAACCTTTGGCTGCAGAAAGCCTGCTCACAGCAACAAAGGCTTTTCACAAACTCTGCACCGTATACTTATCTTGCCCTTCCCTACAAAGGACCCAAGCAGTCTGCTTACCTTTATAACATGGGCATATTCTTCTGCTCAGTTCAGTTCGAAAATCAGAAGGGACAGCAAAACAAATACCATATGGGAGTTTGTGTTCATTTTTTATGTAAAAGATATTTTTCCATCTATGTCCACAAGCCTATGAATAAAAACCAAACATGATTTTTGACACAGAAGCTCAAGAAAGGTGAAGGCAGTCTGACAAACAGACATGCAGCTCCAGCGGTTAATACATACAACGATAGATCCATTTTCTTTTGGCTGCCTTGATAAACTGACATCGCTCTTCCAAACAAGTCTTCCCACAGTACTCTCCATTGGGGTTGCCTAGGACACAAAGACCAATGCTTTGAGCAGGGGTACAAACTGAAGGGCCACATAGTGGGTAACAGGAGCACCCAAGAACTCTATGGGGAGACTACAGTAACTGGTGGATCTGACTTCTGTCTTAAATAGGCCATGTAGACTTTTCACTTTCTTCTTGAACAAAGGTACAATCGCACATAGCCAAAGGGAGCATACTGGTTCTGAACATAAGCTGGCAGTGAGGCTTGGCTTCTCTATCATTATTAAAATAAAGATAGAAAGTTAATTTACATCAATCTGATGAAGTTAATTTAAATCAATCTGGCTTTGCAAGTGTTCATCAGCCTAAAAGTTCCTAAGAAAAACAAGTAGCACCTGTGAGTGCTACCTGAACTCTAGCCTAAAGCAAGCGTCTTTCCAAGTATGGATCTATTGGCTGCAGACCTTAAAATTCTCTCTACTGCAAATGGCTATCAAATAAAGGGTGTAAAACTGCAATCTACTGCAGATGTCAGATCATTACATATGCATGTCCTGTGTACTCCTTGCACTGTTGCAATTATTTATCTGTAGCTCTTTTTGTTCTTATGGAGAGTTAATTTTTAAAACTTCAGAGAACACAGTGATATTTCTTCTAACCCCCCCAACAGTATTGCCAAATTAGCAAATATCTGCTTCCTTCTAGAAAGCAGTAGTGGTAAGGAGAAGCTAAACATTTAAAAACATTCTAAGTTACATAAAGCAAGCTTTTCATTTGTAAGATGTCTGTATGAATAAGCACTAACCAAATCATTGAACCAGTATTTTCTATGCATCAGCACAACACAGTTCATGAAAAACATTTCTTATAAGGAAACATATGTCATTTGGAGAAACTCTTTTGCATAATTTTAAAGACTCTCTCAGATTCAATGCAGTTACTGGTGAATCCCAAACTTTTAAGGGGTTTAGTTACCAGAAGAGGATGCCAACGCAGACCCCAGAGTACCAATGTACTCTGAGGTACACTAAGGGAGAAAAAAAGAGAGGGAAAAAAAATTAAATCACTCCCCCTAAAACTGCACTCACAGCAGAGCTGAAATTTGTCACTGTCCAATGCACTAGAGAGTTTAAATACACTTTAGTGGACTTGCTGAATTCCTTTTACAGGACATACACTTGCACAATATCAATTAAGTATGGATATAGAATAGAGGGATACCAGATTAGTGGAATCAAGATAGTTCTTTATCACATTGTAAGAAAATATCAGGAGAAGCATTTGTATGATCTTTAAGGTCTGTTTCAACCCAAACCATTCTACGATTCTATGAATAAAACCCAATAACCATCCTTATTTCAGAGCTTATTCCCTACTGTTTTGTGACAGGCCTACCAGTTGACATTTACCTGAAGAAACTGCTGGAGCCTTGATTTCTCCTACTTACGTATTACCTCTCTACTTCTTTTTCCAAACATCATACTTTCTCCCTGCTCTGAAGGAGATGAGTAGCACAGTCCAGAACTCCTCAGCATACTGCAGAGAGGATAACACACCTTGCACACTACAACAGCACTCTACCTTCTTCCAAAAATAACAGGGTTAAGAGGCATGTGGCTTTCCTTCATGTCTTCTTTACTACTTCCTCCCCCATATGCTTTTCCCTAAGACATCAAGGAAATAGGGATGCAAAGTCCAAGTAAACAGGAACTGACCTTAGCACTCTCATATTCAATTGTCTTCAGGCCAAGAGATTTTATATTACTGTCATTTAATAATTCCTGTAGGTCACCTGAGGAATGGTAATTAACAACATGTGGGCTCTTACTTCAAGACAAGCATGAAAGAAAATGCATTACTGCAGGTTGACAGTTACTGTGGTTTAAGTGATAGGCTTCCAAATTCTCCTACTTAGCTAATGTCAACAACATGAACTTCCCCATACTGAACACATACCAATTTTAGACACGAGTTTGGAATTTAGTTTTGGAATTTAATTTTGGAGTTATGTCACATAGAAGTCCTCACTTCCTTAGTAAGACATGTCCATGGTTTGCATGAATTATAGAGCATGTTAATCTGATTGAAATCTCCTCAGAAGACAAAATTCCATTACACTCCCACATGTAAGAATTAATCCTCCTTGAAATCACAAAAAGGTCATTTGCTAATTCCCTTCTAGCAATGCTTTCCATCCTTTAATGGCAATAACTTTGGTTTATAGTGTATTTTTAGAAATACGCTAGAATTTAGAATTTATAGTGGATTTTTAGAAAATGGAAAAAAGTGGAGAAGACCAGTGTCAGAAATTTAAACCTCAAAAGGCTTTCTGAGACTTTCTATCAGGAAGTCAAACAAGACGAGATAATAATATGAGAGATAAGAGAAAGTATTGCTCATCTTAGCACTTCATATTCATGCCGTAACATGAAAAAACACCACCATTCCTTCATGATCATTGGACTGTATTCCCCTTTTACTTGGCTCCAGGAAACATTCTCGATTCAGGTTCACTTTGGCACTCTGTTGACCTGCTGTCTTATGTCTCCTCTCTTTCTCTGACTGGCAAGTATTCAACCACCTTGAAAATGATAGGCCTTTGTGTGCAAGAGAAGCATGAGCCTGACATCCTAGACATCATGATGAGCCCCTGTGCAGGGTATGACATTATAAAGGCTTTATCGAATGAGAAGAAAGAATACCATATTCCACACAAGCAACAGAGCAGCACTGCGTAAGCTCAAGAGGACACGGCAGCTTGGTTGCCTCAGGGAAAAGGAGGACATGCTGTCATGAAGTCACTGAGAGATAAGTAATTGGCCAGCCTGTGTACATTACACAGCTGGAAGATATAC
>NW_009942418.1:0-3824 GCF_000696875.1 Nestor notabilis | reverse complement strand
CTGCTGCATGCATCCACAGAAACAGCACAATCGCATATAAATAAGGTCACAACTTATAAAGCCTCTTCTAGCTTTGGCCTCAAGGACTGCGATACAGATGTTTGCAATGTCATCTGAAAAACCAGTTTTACATAACTTGCTCCAGTGCTTTACATGCTCAACAGCCTCCTATGATCCTTTTTATCCTCCCAGAACTCCTCTGGTCCTATTGCTAATTGATTAAAACTACGAAGTCTACTGCAAAGACAACAAGCCTTCTAATATCCTGCTCCTAGATGTCAGGGCCTCATCAGGCTCTTTTGCATTCATCCAGGGCAATCTCTACACAGATTTGATGGGTCTTACCTCTCTTATGTTCCTTCAAACCACTCCTACCCAAAACATTTTAGTTAAGTGCCAGTTGTTGAACTCTGAACAGACCTAGGTCCAGAAGGTCCTGTTGTCCTTGGAATAGCATGTCTGTTTCAAAGAAGATCACTGACAGGGGACAAACAATGCAAGTGAGATCAAAAAGCCAAACTACCGAAGGCAGAGCTTACTGAATTCAAAGTTGAACAACGCAGGTCATCCCTGGGGGGAAAACCATTAACTGCTGACTTTTCCATTGTAACGATTCAGCTGGGGGAGCTAGAAGGCAATTTGTTCATAGGTTAATCGTAGCAGGCGCTTAGAAGGAAGGGTGGAAGGCTGAAACTGGGCAGAGCTTTCTGGTCTTATGTTGAACACCATGCTCTGAATTTTCCGTGTACATTCATCGTTGAATCTCTCTTAGTTTTTAGACTGGATTGCAATTTTTATAAATTGTTTCCTGTATTTTTAGCCAATGAAGCAGGCTGTTTCAAATCTGCGAGCAATTTCGTTGAAGAACTTCTGTTTTGTTTTGCAAGTCCAGAATATCAAAACATCTGAAGAACTTTGTGCAAGTTCCTCTGCAATGACCTATGACTACCTCAAACTGGCGTGGCCAAGGTTTTGAAATTCAAAAGATCAGGAGACTGGTAGAAATGAACACTTAGTGCTCCAAATAATAAACCTGAGGCACTATTTTGTATTTATGCTTAGAGCTAGATTACAAGCCTCTGCATCTAATGTAAGTCATAGTTTAAAACCACTTTGAATACAAATAAATCAGCAGTCTAGAATACTTGACACTAGTAACAGGAAGTAATAGAACTAGAAAAGAAACTCTCAAAACATTACTCCTCTATTCAGCAATCAGGAAGAGATTTTAAAGTGTCACTAAGAGGCTTGGAAAATGAAGATTTGCAAATGTATCTCATGGCTCCGCTCAGCCCCTAAACCAGCCGAGGCCCTTGCAACACCTTGAACAAATGTAAAATCCTCTGAAGTATGCCTGGATAGGTTATTTTCAGATGCTGGAGTGACTGCAGCACAGTACTATTCCCAGCAACTCTTTCTCTGCTGAGCAAGCAGATAGGGACATGCGACATAAAAAATACAGCAGCAGTTTTGTGTGATCAGAGGCTTCCTAATTGTGCATGAATCCTTCATTAATTAGTTATGCCAGTTTCAAGGCTACTTTAGTGAAAAATACCAACAAAATGTTTTAACATATTTCTGTCTCTAAGTAATTCACATCCATTACAGAGGCCAAACACTTGGAAAAACCCATTTCTTTTGCCTGTTGTCACCTCTACATTTCTATGACTCATAATTAGAAACTTACTACCTCAAAGATTCTTTTACTGACAGAAATGTGAATTGAAGTATTTAAGAGAAAGATAGAAATGGCTATTTCTCAATTTGCCTCTCCCACAAATGTCCCTGCACATTTTTCAAAGGAAATTACCCTATTCTATGAGATCAGAACCCAAACTTGTCACTGTCACGAATTGAAGCAGGACAATGAAGAGGTCACTGATTGAAAGACACAGCATTGATAAAACCATTATGTCCAAGAGTTGCTGACAGCCTGAATGAGTTAGACAAGAGATAATTAAGTTCAGCTTTGCAATTGCAAGTTCCCTTGTGTATTTCTGTGACCGCTCAGCAGGATGGCAGAGACTTAACAAACCTCAGATACTACACTACTTCATTTACACCCCACACGCCACAACAGCCTTTGGCTTCTTCATTGTCCTCAATGACCTGTTTTACAAAAGAGCACTTATTTGCAGTATCTATTTAACTTCAGAAATACTGCAGACGTACCTTCACGATGTCAAGATGTCAGCTAGCACTAAGGGAAACAAATATTCTGCAGAAATCTCTTGTATTATCACTGGTTTTAGAAGCGCAGGACAAGACAGCAAACATCATTGCATAACCTGCAGCCTCTAAACCTAGGAATAGCAGCTGTGTTAAATTAAGCCTCTGGAGCCACATACACATTTCCATTCACCTGTTGCACCATTTCGTTTAGAATCCGTTAAGCTACTGAGGAAAAAGCCCATCAAGTTATTTTGATAGAGCTTTTGTTTCCCCACTGGCTAAATGAGTAAGTCGAGAAGTACTGCAGATCTATGTAGTTTTCAAAGAACTTGAAACTTACTACCCTTTCCTTCCTTTCCTTTCCTTCCCCCATGCAATGAAAGACTGTTTTCACCTCCAATCCAGAAGGAGTTTACTGCCTTTTAGCCATTTCACTACTTTTGCAAGCCTCCTCTTATACACAAACGTTTGGAAAAGAAAGCTGTTTGTTACATATCAAGAAGAACGAAAAATTAAGAACTACTTGGGCTGGAATAAGTTTAATTGCAGTTCTTTCTACGAGCAGCTACTTGTCTTTTCCTTATGTGGCTGGAAGTAAAGAGCCATTTAAAGTATCTTAGGTTTCTGTGGCTTGGTTAAAAAAAATAAAACTCTTATTTCTATCTGTAGGGGAAAAATTGATAGAACCCATCAGTTCTAAGCATTATGCATAGATGTGTAGAGAAATAGTTGTTCTAACATTTTGTCAAAGAATGCATGTTCAGTTCACAGCCACAACTGCTTTCATCGGTTTCAAGTAATTTGAAAGCCCTTTCCCGCGCTTATCCTTACTGGGCGGCAAGTTCATAGTTTTAACGGATCGGATGGTCTTAGTCACAGCAGGATAGAAAGTTCAGGAAGCTTTCTGTGCATAGAATAGGGATAGAACTAACAGCACTGTATGCCAGTGAGCCCAAAGCAATTCACACATAATCATGGTAACCCATTGCTAAGTGTTTTCCGTTTTAACAAGCAGCAAACACTTTGAAGTTGGCTAAGTGCATCCAGTTACATCTCCCAAGCATGGGGACTGAGGAGATAGAGAGGACTGTGAATAAATGAAGGAGCTGGAAAAACTGATTCAGTCAAAAATAGCTTTTGTACCCTGAAACTTGATTTTTTCCAACAAATCTGCAAGGAGGGAGAGCCCACCTGCAAGACAATTGCGACTCAGAGTTACTTTAGGATACTTTCTACGAAGGGAAAGCTTTGCAGAAGAGGGTTTAGGCACATGCTTCCACCCCCCACCCCCATCTCTGAGCTCATTACACTGGCCTTCTGCTCTGAAAGCTCAACTAGCTTTCTGCTGACAAATACGACAGACAGAAACTCTCAGGAGGCTTTTGAACTAGATGCTGAAGATGCGAAAGAAAACTGGTAACGCGAGCTGTCACATGCAACTTTTCCAAATCAAGTTCTGGCGCATTTCTTTCTGTCTACAGAAGAAAAAAAAAATAAAGTGCCACCGTTGCTGCCCTTCGGCGATAGCGTTAGTCTCGCCCTTTTGCGAGAGATAAACGCCAGTTTCATCTGAAAGGACGCAGGAGAAACCCTGGCGGCCCGTTGCCCAGAAGGCAGCGGCAGAAGACCCTCCCGTCCCGCCGCCGGCGGTG
>NW_009942417.1:15229-16755 GCF_000696875.1 Nestor notabilis | reverse complement strand
CAGTGCTGGGGAATGGTTGGACTGGGTGATCCTGAAGCACTTTTCCACCCAGGCTGGTTCTGTGTTTCCCATTGCAAGGGCTGGTGGAACAGCCCGGCGCGAGTTGTCTGTCACAGGGTGTTACTGCTCCTGTGAAACAGGCCCCCCAAAGACATCACATATCAAGGTGTCCGTTTGCTTCAAAGGGAAAATGCGCTTGGTAAGGATGGAGACTTGTGCCCTTATGCCTTGCATTTAACTGGTTAAACTATCAGGAGAGTGCTGTGGCTAAAGAAGCCTACAGACCCTGAATGCTCCTGTAAAAAGGATTCTGGAAGTTCAGGCAAATAAAGCTTACCAAAACCAGATAAAACATGACTTAGCATTGCGTTACCCTTTGGCGAGAAAGTCTTGCACTGCAAAAGTTCTTTTCATCTGGGAGATAACGGTACAGTATCTGGACTGGAACATAAAGCTGTCCTTTATTTCGATCCTCAATTTAAGTGAGAGCAGTTAACCCATGACAAACGTTGTTATGGGGACACAATGAATTCCTACATTGTGAATCTTTCAAATAAGACTGGACCCTCAGGTGCGCACAGCACAACTCTCCTCTCTGGGCAGCAGTTACAACCCTCATGAACTGCTCAGCCTTGACTCTGGCTGTTTGAGGACACGGCTCCTTTCCTGTCCAACCGGAATCATGTCTGACTGGCAGGTGTGTGGGCACGATTCCCCCGTCCTGGTGCCAGGTTTGCTGGACACCAAACTGCCAGCAAGCCAGCACTGTGCCATGCAGCAAAGACCAGTGGCATCAGGGCTGCACTAGGGAAAACCCTGCCAGAGGCTCGAGGGGACTGATCCTTCCTCTGCTCGGCAGCAGGGAGGCACATCTGGAGTGTTGGATCCAGTGCTGGGCTCTCCCAGACAAGACAGAGATGGGCTTACTGGAGAGAGTCCATTGGAGGGCCACCAAGGTGCTGAAGGGATTGGAGCAATTCTTCCAGTGCCTAAAGGGGGCCTTACAGGGAAGCTGGAGAGGGGCTTTGGACAAGGGCCTGTAGGGATGGGATGAAGAGTAACAGCTTCCAATTGGAAGAGGGAAGAGTTGGATGAGATATTGGCAGAAGTCATTCCCTGTGAGGGTGCTGAGGCGCTGGCACAGGGTGCCCAGAGAAGCTGTGTCTGCCCCATCCCTGGCAGTGTTCAAGGCCAGGTTGGACACAGGGGCTTGGAGGAACCTGCTCCAGGGGAAAGTGTCCCTGCCCATGGCAGGGGTTGGAGCTGGATGAGCTTTAAGGTCCCTTCCAACACAAACCATTCCATGATTCTATGAATCTAAATCCAACTAATCCAGTCAGGTGGATGACCCCACTTGCAGCACTGTGTGCAGGTCTGGTGTCCTCAACATAAGAAGGACATGGATTGTTGGAGCAAGTCCAGAGGAGGCCACAAGGATGATTAGGGGCTGGAGCACCTCCCGTATGAAGACAGGCTGAGAACACTGGGGCTGTTCAGCCTGGAGAAGAGAAGCTGCTGGAGACCTC
>NW_009942417.1:0-14957 GCF_000696875.1 Nestor notabilis | reverse complement strand
CAGGGGGTTGGAACTGGGTGATCTTAAGGTCCTTTCCAACCCAAACCATTCCATGCTTCCATGAAGGTGCTAATGAAGAGCCAGTTGGCTCATCAGGGAGATGAAGCAGTTGGTATGTGAAGGATTGTCTCCGTTTCTGAGGCACATCAAACTTGCTCTTGGGGAAGGATTTCTGAATCCGGCAGCTCCATGATGTCTTTCCACAGAATTCCTGCTCTCCCAACCTGCCAGCCTGTGGGGATGAGCCTGCTGAGCTCAGGGAACCATTTTCCACCGTAACACTGAGAGTGACTAAGGAATGACAGAGCCATTTGCTGATGGAGAGCTCTGATGAGCTGCTTTGAGGCTTTATTGATTTGTCAGCTTGTGATGGTGGCGCAGCACAGCATGAGTTGGCAGCTCAGCATCACGTCCTGGCACAGCAGAACCAGCCCACAGAGCTGATGCCACACCACAAAGCACGGGCAGCGTAGCACAGGGCAGACCCAGCACAGGCACAGCACCGGCACGGGCACAGCACCGGCACGGGCACAGCACCGGCACAGCCACAGCACCAGCACAGGCACAACACCGGCACGGGCACAACACCCACTTGGGCACAGGGACAGCACCAGTACAGACACAGCACCAGCACAGGCCCAGCACCAGCACAGGCACAGCACTGGCATGGGCACAGCACTGGCACAGCCACAGCAGGATAGAGCTGGTTTTACACAGCACAGCATGAGCAGCGTGGAGCAATGGAGCAGCACTGCATGGCTTTTGCAACACATATCACCAACGGAACCTGGTGTGTGCAGCACCTGAGGTGGTTGCCCTTTTCTCCAGGCTAATGACTGAAGTTCCAACCACCACAGGAGAAAAAGGGAAGGAAGAGCCATCAGGGGTTTTCCCCTTAAGGTGTCATGAGATTTTGGAAGGTCATAAGACAAACTGGGGAATGACAATGGTTCTGTTCAGCACCAGTGAGGCTTCTGCTGATCCAACTGGTTGGTCTGGATTTCTGGACCTTCTCATGGCAGTTCAAGTCCAGCTCACAAAGTCCTCTCTTTGGCTTACATCAAGGTCTGCAATTCTAATGACAAGGCATCACAGTGCTGGGGAATCCTGAATAAAATGGGAGAAGCTGGGTATAAAGAACGGAATGTGGCAGATGGGCAACTGTGCCTGAGCTTTCCAAGCCTGTCCCTCTCCTCCCTTTTCCAAGTACTCCCAGCCAGCAAAGAGGAAGAAAATAGCTTTGAGACCTGCAGTGACAAAAGCTTATCATTCCCAGAGGGCAATGGATCACTTTGGGGGATTCTTGCAGCAGTTTTGCATCGGGAAGGGGCTCCCCCACCTCACTACTCCCTTTGGCTTTGCTGCTTCAGGAGCGGGAAACAAGCCATGATTCCTGCTTGGTCCCGAGCTCTCCTGACGCATGGGTAACTTGGTGTGTGCTGGTGACTCCTCCACTGGCTGTTGTCACAGGCAGCTCAGGCGCACACCCCGGCGACTGCAGTGGCCCCGCTGGGGCAGGACCCTGCAGCCCCCTCCTGAGTCCATCCCCGTGGCCGGGGGCCCCGCGCTGCCCTGCTGCAGGGGCCGCTCACAGTGGAGGAGAGCGGTACTTGTGGAAGGCGTTTTCCAGGAAGTTTGCCAGCTTCTCACAGTCGTCCTAAAGGAAAGGAAACCTCATGTCAGCAGATCCATGTGCATTGGCTGCCCTGGACATCTTCCTGACATGATTCCATCCTGAGCCGCCAGCTTCATATCTGAGTCTTGCTATGGGAAGAGAACAGCTCAGAAGCACATCTGGAACATACTGCTGAGGATTATTATTAGCCTGGAGAAGAGAAGCTGCGTGGAGACCTCAGAGCAGCTTCCAGTGTCTGAAGGGAGCTACAAGGATGCTGGAGAGGGACCTTCATCAGGGACTGTAGCAACAGAACAAGGGGTAATGGGTTCAAACTGAAACAGGGGAAGTTCAGGTTAGGCATGAGGAAGAAGTTCTTCCCTGTGAGGGTAGTGAGGTGCTGGCACAGGGTGCCAAAAGAAGTGGTAAATGCCCCATCCCTGGCAGTGTTCAAGGCCAGGCTGGTCAGAGCCTTGGGTGACATGGTCAGGGGTTGGAACTGGGTGATCTTAAGGTCCATTCCAACTCAAACCATTCTGTGATTATCCTGTTTACTGGATAACATCAAATGGCCAACCAGGAATGGAGCCTTTCTGTGTGAGGTGCAAGAGAAAGGCAGAGGAGCAAAGAGTTCTCTGGAGCTTCAGAAGGAACAGAACAGCTCCAGCTTCTTTTGTTTAGTTCAGTTTAACTGACCACTGCATCTAAAGTTATTTTCTATGATCATCTGGTTTGTAATATCCTCACTGCCAACAGACATACAAACTAACGTCACTTGTTGTTGGGCTGGCAAGTACTTTGCCCAGAAATCTCTTCCCTGCTCCCCTCAGGTGGCTTCTGACATATCAGAATGTTCATTCGTTGAGAAAGGAATTCCTGAGATAGAGAGTGATGTGTAAAGGATGCAAAACCCCCAACATTCCCCTCATGTCACAGAGAGGCTTGGAATCACCAGGAACAAACCCAACATCCCCACTCAAGTGCCAAATGCAGAAGCAGTTGTTTTCTTGCTGCTCAGAGGCACCTTTTGGCATTGCTGCTGCTAAATCCGTACAGTTCCTTTAGGGAAGAGATTGGACTTTGAAGACAAGATTTGGGAGGCAAAGCCTGTGGCTGCTGTTAGAGCAACCACGGCCACAGGGAAACCAGAGCCAAGTGCCTCAGGCCAGGAGCAAGCAGCACAATTCCAAGGTAAATAACAAGTTATAAATCAGTTAAAACCATCCAAAGGAAAAGGTACTTGGTGCCTGTGGGGCAGGGAGCACGTCAGAGAGGGGAAGGGAGGTTAAAGGGGGTTATCGCCTAGGAGAAAGCAGGCAGAAAGTGATTTCCACTTTGGAAATTTGGGTGGAATGTTCCAATTTCGGTGGAACATGGACCTGTGTGAGGTACATTCTACAGTACCAAGGAGCTCTCCCGGAGAAAGCCCCACAGTGTGTCAGTCTGAGCTGCAGCCACCACACTCAGGTGAAGAGAGGAGGAAAATCCTAATGTGCTTTGTCCAGGTGTGTTCACACACCTCCTCACTTGGGGAAGCTGATCCTTCCATGTCCAACAGCAGCATCCGGCATGAGGATTCCTCCAGAATTCGGCCTAAAGAGGCCCCAGCTTGTACAAAAATAAAGAGACTTTTCATTCTCTTCATGCTCTGGATGATCCAAATTACCAGATTGCCCTGAACTCCCTCGGGGAGGCAGAAAGCCCCAAACTGAGCTAAGAACACCGGGATAATTCCCCTGGGAGACAGGAGGTGGCCTCAGCTTCCTTTCCTTGGCTCTTCTCTGATTCTCACTTTCACAGTCACTGCCAGGCTGGTGTAAATAACCCTGCACCACATGGACCCTCCAAACAGCAACCTGGAGTTGGGCGTGAGCAAAGCATGGAGTGGGAGGAATGTCAGCTCACTGCAAGGGGCGGGCCCCTGCCACTGCTGCATGGGGAATGCCTGGAGGAGCAATGGGGGAGCTCTTCCCTCCTCCCAGGCATGAAGTGTCCCCCTGGTCTGGAGACTGCAGTGGCATGGTACATACCTGACAGACAAGGAGTGACACGGATGCTTACCTCGTGGATGAATCCATAGTGCACCAGCTCCGTGGCCAAGTCCTTGGAGTTATCAGCTGCAGAGACAAGGAATGGTGAGAACATGAATGTTCATCTCCTAGTTCCTCCTCTATCAGCAAAGTGTCCCAATCTCAACCCACAGACACCTTCAGGGCACACGCTGTGCACTTGTGGGTGGCTGAGTAACTGCTAAGTAACCCCAGGGCAGTGCACTAGACCTGAACAAGGGGTGAGCTCCAGTCCCACGTCACACAGAGCACACCAGCCTTGGCAGTGCATCACTTTGGAGGGGTTTTGGGTTGTTTTGGCTCAGCATGAAGAGGCCACTACCTGTAGTCAGTGAAACATGAGGGGCTGGTGGAGCAGCAACTCCCAAGCATTCATTTCCAAGCATTATGTTTTAATTTTGCTGTAAAGCAATCAAAGGAGCCACTCCAGCCACGCACTTCCAGAAGGCTTCTGCATCTTTCAGGCTGGAGCCTGCTGTGCTGGATCTACTCTGAAGAGAAGCACCTTTCCAAAGAGGAGAGTTCACCTTCTCCTTTCGGAGAGGTGGTGGGGCCAACACCAGTGTTAGGAATGAGGCAAGGAGTCACCAGGGCTGCCCCAGGAATTGCACCCCCATCCCAGGGTGAAGTGCAGGGTCCCCTCCTGGGCTCCCAATCATTCCTTCACTGTAGAGTGCATGTTATTACACAGGCCAGAGGCTGTAAGCTCAGGGTCTGAGTGGACAAGAACTGGTACCAGGCAGACACCGGGCTTTAGTCTGCTCTCCCAGCACAGGAAGGAAAGACAAACTGGCTGGAAACACACTCCGTGTCTACTGCAACCTGACCAGGGCCACCAGGCAATGCATCCACACATGCAAGCAAACCTACTGGGCAGCAGGTCGTAGCTCAACTGTCGATGCAGCTTGTCCTCCAGGATGAGCAGTAGAGTGAGCTGCAGGAAGAAGAGAGCGCTCTTTACTAACACCAGAGGAGAAAGGGGCTGACTCCTCAGCAGCTCTAGAGGCTGCTGCAGCGTGGGGCAGGAGGTGCTGGAACTGCCAACATACTGCATGGATTTGGAAAGGTTGGTTGAGTGTCTTAGAGGAACGTTCTCTCAGCAGTTACAGCCCATCTGCCAGGGCTGAACTAGAAAGCAGCAGAGTTAAAAGGTGTCCAGGAACAGATGTCACAGCCTCCCCGTCCTGCAGCCAGAGGGAGCTGGTGGCTGCGGCCTTCTTCAGGCTTCTTTTATTATAAAGGAACACCTCCTGTGGGTGCTGCAGTGAACTGGCTGAGACCAAACCTTCCCCTCTCAGATGCCAGAGGTGGGTGCAGAGAGCAACAGTTCTTGCCTCAGAGCCTCATGCGGAATTAGAGCTGAATACTTACGTGCCACTGGGTCTTGTCTTCATTCAGCTCCATGTTACACTGCATCTGCACCACCTACAAGAGGCCAAAATCAACATCAGCTTGGACACAGTCCCTCAGCCTGCCCAGACCTGCTTCACTTCTGCTCTCCCAGCATGACTTGCACATTCCTCCTGTAACTCTTCAATTCCAGCTGCCAGCCTGACCTTCTGCTGCTGCCCACACTCCTCCATGCAGGTGGAGCAGCTGAGGGTTGATGTAGTCCAGGATCAGCCACAAGCCGTGGCCTCGGCTGACAGAGGTGGGTGGGAGCCTGTGCAAGCTTTGGGGAGACTTTACCACAAGGAGTTCTGCTTCCCCTCAAAGCTGTGCCCACACTCTTGGTTATGGTTTAAAATTGCCCATGCTCGTGTCCTTATGGAGATGCTCAAAGCAAACCCAAAATATTGAATATTATTAAAATGAATTTGGGGTTTCTCTGGGAAGCTCCACATTACATCTTATTTATATCAGCTTCAAGCTCCTGTGAAGGAACGGGGCCAGCTTCAAGCTGGAGCAGTTTCAAGTTCCCATGCAAATGGCTCACACCAGAAGTTGTGTTGTCTGGCAAAGGAAAGCCAGAGAGAGCATGGAATTGGTAAGTCCAAAAAGCCAGGAATCAACAGCCCTGTTTTACACAGAATTTTACAGGGTTTCATTTAGAATCCTCCAGGAGTTACACACTTACTCCTTCCTCTGGCCCAGTGCCCCGCTTCTGCAGCTCCTCCCTATGACAAACAGCTCTGGCTCTCAGCCAGGAATCTCACTGTCCTCTGACCATTTCCAGGCCATCAAGTGTCCAGGAAGAGCCTGCACTCAAGGTGGGTGCCCTGTCCCTACACCGGGTGACACCAGCCTGTGTGGCCACAGGCTCCTTCATCTACTGAACTACACTGAAGTGTGCAGCGCCTTGCAGACACCACCAAAGAGAAAGCTGGGGACATTGGGTGCACCACTGCCACCTGCTCTCACCTCTCTTCTGATGCCTGTGATCAAGGAATCATTTAGGTGGGAAGACACATCACTAGTCCCAGCTCCTGCTCAAAACAAGACAAACTGAATTCAGACCAGGCGCTTTAGAGCTCTGCCCGGCTGGGGCTTGAAAACCTCCAAGAAGATCCCATAACCTCTCCAAGCCCCTAGTCCACTGAGAAAGAATCCCTTGGATCCCTCCAGCATCCATATTCCAGTGCCTCTCAGGACAGACAGAATCTGCATTAGAGATACACCCATTCGGGAAGTGCAGGCTTTTATGACATGAAACCTCAGTGCACCTGAGGTCACCAGTCCCAGCTCAAAGCAGATGAAACCAAGGTGACTATTTGGCCAGACCACAGACTCAAGAACCTTCCTTGGGGCGGGAGGTGAAAAAGTAGCTTGGAACAAGCACGCAGAGGGGAAAAGGCACTGCAGCAGCTTCACGTTTACATTTCCCTCACGTGTCTGACTCATCCCCTCAGCACTTGCTAAAAATAAGCCCTGAGCAGAGTGAGTGAAGCACAAGCTGAGTGCTCTGAATGCTGATTCTCGGGTGGGGATGAAGAACCTGGCACTGATGTGCTTCCTCGAGGGAGGCATTGCACGGGATCATGCAGCAACAAGAATCAAGTTTAACCCCACATAGTATTTTTAACATGAATTCAGTGCAAGAATCAAATTGCATCTGTATCATCCATGGTAATACGAAGGCAGTTCCATGGGTGATCAATGAGGAATGACTGGAATTCTACAGGGAAATACCCATATGGGGAATACCAGGTGACAAATGGGTTTGTAAGGGAGGTGCACCCAGACCAATGAGCTCTTCAGCCCTCAACACAGTTCAGGAGACAGAAGCACTGTCAGAAGTGCCTGAGCTCTGGCCTGAGGACGGTGCCAACCACTGTGTCTCCCCAGACACACCTCAGCAAACGGCAAGCACCAAGTCCTGCCCCTGGGAAGGAACAAGCCCCGGCAAGGCCACAGGCTGGAATGGTCTGGCTGCAGGGAAGGCTCTGGGGTCATGGTGGGCAGGATGTGAGCTGCAGTGTGCCCCAGCAGCACAGACAGCCACCAGCATCCTGGGGCACAGCCAGGATGTTGAGGCAAATAACCGCTCCCCTACTCAGCACTTGCTAAATTCCATCAGGAACTGCATCCAATTCTGGGCCTCTAGAACAAGAAGCACATTGACAACAAACTCAAGTTCAATGGAGGGCCATCACAATGATCCTCGGCTGGAGTGCTGCCTTCTTAGAGGAGGCTGAGGGCAGTGGGCTTGTTCTGCCTGTGGAAGGGAAGGTGTCGGGGGGTGAACCTGCAGTGTGCCATACCCACAAGGGGTTACACTGCAGCGCTGAACTGCTCAGTGATGGGTTACACCGTGGTGCTGGATGGCTTCACTCCTGCTCAGCACCCTCACAGATATGGGCTGGGATGGAGTTAATTGTCTTCACAGTAGCTAGGATGCGGCTGTGTTTTGGAACTGTGCTGGAAACAGGGATGTTTTCCTTACTGCTCAGCAGCACTTTCACAGAGCCAAGGCCTTTTCTGCCTCTCGTCCCCCCAGTGAGCAGGTTGGGGGTGCACAAGGAGTTGGAGGGGACACAGCTGACCCCAACTTACCCCAGGGATATCCCAGACCACGGGACATCATGCTCAGCATGGAACACTGGGAGAAGGAATTGGGGTATTTGGGGTGATGGCGTTTGTGTCACTGTGACACGTGGTGGAGCCCAGCTGCCCAGGGGTGGCTGAACTGGTGTGATGGGAAGTGCTGAATGAATTCCTTGTTTTCCTTTGCTCATGCGGCAGCTCCTGCTCTGCCCATTGAACTGTCTTGATCCCAGCCCATGACTGTCTTGCTTTTCCAGTTCTCTTCCCCAGTTCCAATGTGGGGTGAGGGAGTGGCTGCCTGGACCCCATCACTGTCTGCGTTAAACCAGGACACACTGCGCTGGTCCTTCACTGCCAGGCTCCTCCCTGCTCCCCTTGGGGCCCATAAACCCACTTGCAGTGACCAAAGCACAGAGCACCCTGTGCCATGGAGCTCCTGGGGAGGAGGGAAGGCAGAGCAAAGAACTGGTGGCAACGGGGCTGCTCCAGAAGGGCTCGAGTGAAACAGACCTTGCTGGCTCCAACCAAAGAGATGTCACAGTCCTTGGCAGCCAGAACAAGGAGAACAGCTCTATAGCTCTCACCTGGCTGTAGTTCAGTGTGTGGCTAAAGGGAGACGCTCCTGCCCCAGGCTCAGGAGTGGAGACTGTTCACCTCATCCCAGTGGAGAATCCATCCCCAGCTAGATCTGACCTTACCTTCCTGGTCTCCACATCAAAGGGCTCTGGGGTGGGAGTCTTGGCTTTCTGAGGGTCCTCCTGGGGCTGGGAGAGGGCACGCGGGAGGGCATGGGGTCTGGAAACAGCGAAGTTCATCAGGGGGTAAATCCCATTCCTGGTGCAGACACAGGGGGAGAACAGAGCTGAGCCCTGGCAAAGGTGAGCTGTGCCATGCCATGGCCCAGAGCAGGGATCTGCACCTACGGAGTGGCAGAGCTGGCAGGGAGCAGGGCATGGAGCTCCCCTTGCCCTGCGCAGCAGCCCAAGTGCTCAATCCCAGGGGAAGCACAGAGGGGATCACCATGACAAAGCACTGCTGGGCTGATAGGTTGGACCCGGACCCTGGCTCTGTGCTGCCCAGGGAGCTGCAGGTACGGAGCTGCTGGGGATCAGAGGTGGGCAGACACAGGCCAGGCACCCAGCAGCACCTTCAACCCACCTGACATCCTCTAGGAACTTGTCGAGTTCAAGGAAGAAAACCTCCGAGTACCTGGGAGGAAAAGAGGACAGGAGGTGAGGGGGGAGGCAGGAGACAAAAGCAGTGGGAAGGACTCCTGTGCCATCACACCAGCACCACCAGCACCACTAGTCCTGGGCTCACGCCATGGCTGCTCTGACACCTCCCCTCCTTACCTCCACTGTGCTCCAGGCCGACCCTCTCTCCGTATCTCTGCCATCACCATGTTCAGGTCCAGGTCCTTTATCTTCTCCTCCACGACGTTCTCTGGCATCAGGTCTAGGGCAAAGGCAGCGAGGGGCTGTCAGATGAGGAGTCCCAGGGCTGCTCTGTGGGGCAGGGATGGCCCGTGCTCACTCACACTGGTTGTTGATGAAGCAATGAGCTGCCAGCAGCTTGAGGGAATGGACCTCAAAGAGCACCCGGTGGAAGAGCAGGTTATTTGCTGTTGGTCGCTTGTCGGGGTTGAGGGTCAAGCAAGACAGGATGAACTCCTGCAGGTCACAGCAAAGGCATAAACTGAGGCAAATTGGGACATTTCCACTGCTGCCAGCACCAGCTCCGGCTCACACTCAGGCTTCCTGGGAAGCAGAATGGAGCAAATCCTGCCCCTCCTGCAAGCTCCAGGCTGGGGCCTGCCTTGAGCTGGCCAGGGCTACTTGGGAGAGACACAGAGAACAAGGAATGGCCAGAAGAAGGATGACACGATGGGAACCAGCACAACATGAGACCCACACCCACATACACAGCCTGACCCACACACAGGCATTCAGTGCCTGACATTCCAGATACCAGCCAAGGGGACATTCACCCGCAGGAGGGATCTCTGACCCACAGGCAGGTCCCTGAGGCTCAGCCTGTGCACTCACCCGCATGTTGGAATCATCCAGGGAATGCCGTGCCCGCATGATGGCCTCCTCCGAGACTCGTGTGTCCCCGTTGGTCTGGATCTCCAGCACGGCCATCTGGGAAGAGAGCGAGTGTAGCCGCATCTGCCTGTGGCCAAGCCCTGGGACAGTCCTGGAGAGCTTCCCCAAAGGGACACCACCTGGCAGGTGGCAGCTCTGGAGCTCCTCACAGGACACAAGCCCAGGCAGGCTCTGGATCTACTGGGCTCCCCATCGTGCTCTGGACACTGTGTCCCCACTCACAGGTACCCGGCTGCTCCCTGGCACTGGGCAGAGTGGGAACAATGCAGACAGCACCAACAGCCCATAGGCTGTCTGGGCAAGCTGTTCTGGTGGTGTCCTGCAGCCAGCTCTGGGGATCCAAACACCAGTGGGATGTGGGGCTGCTGGTGTGAGCCCAGAAGAGGCCACAGAGCTGCTGTGAGGGCTGGAGCAGCTCTGCTCTGGAGCCAGGCTGAGAGAGCTGGGCTGGGGCAGCTGGAGAAGAGAAGGCTCCTGAAAGGGACACCTTAGAGCAGCTCCAGTGCCTAAAGGGGCTACAGGAAACCTGGAGAGGGGCTTTGGACAAGGGATGTAGGAACAGGCCAAGGGGAATGGCTTTAACCTGCCAGAGGGGAGACTGAGGTGAGCTCTCAGGCAGAAGTTCTTCCCCGTGAGAGTGCTGAGGCACTGGCACAGGGTGCCCAGAGAAGCTGTGGCTGCCCCATCCCTGGCATGTGCGCTCCCCAGCCTGGCCAGGTTTCAAGGCAAGGCTGGACACAAGGGCTTGGAGCAACCTGCTCTAGTGGAAGGTGTCCCTGCCCATGGCAGGGGGCTGGAGCTGGGTGAGCTTTAAGGTCCCTTCCAAACCAAGTCATTCCATGGTTCTATGGAGCTGCACGGCCTGTCCCTGCCCCTTCCTAGGGCTGTCACAGCCTGAGGAGGAAGAGGAGGCACCAGCCGAGCCCAGCAGAGCTCAGCCCACGCTGCATCTAGGGCAGGGGGGGCATGGCCGCAGAACATGTTCTGCTGACCCAAGCAGTGACATCTCCACTGCTGCCAGGAGTCCCCAGCTCTCACTGAGGTTTGAGACTACTTGGGAAGCTCCAGACCACCTCACTCCTGGCCTGTAAGCCAGGCAGAGCATGTCCTGCTCCGTACCTCCAGTGCGCACATCCCGAAGGAGAAGATGTCCACAGCAGTCCCGTCCGTCTTTTCTGCAGAAACAAGGCAGAACCATGTCAGGCGCACCCGGACCCAGCCCCAGCCCCGCACTCACGGCCGTATTCCGGTGGGAAGAAGTGGAGGTTGCGCAGCTCCTCCCTCTCAATCCTGATGGGGCTCCGCAGGTCGTCTGGGAGAGCTGCTCAAGGAGGAGAAACCTTGAGCACCCGACCCCTGCTATGGGGGCTCTGAAGGACTGCAGGCATGAAGGGTGCAAGGGGCACCAGGGATGGAGTCCTGTTGTGCTCCTGGAATTCCTGAATCGTCAGGGCTGGAAGGGGCCTCTGGAACTCCTCCATCCACCCCCTGCCCAGAGCAGGGCACACAGGAATGGGTCCATGGTGGCTCTGGGATAGCTCCAGACCCCCCCCCCCTGGGCAGCCTGTCCCAGGGCTCAGCCACCCTCAACCTCGACAAGTTCTTGCTCATGTTGAGGTGAAGCTTCTCGTGGGTCAGTTTCTGGCCATTGCTCCTTGTCCTGTCGCTGGCACCACTGAGAAGAGTCTGGCCCCACGCTCCTGCACATGCCTTGGAGACACTGCTCTGCCCTGATGGATCCCTTCCCAGGCTGCTCTGCTCCAGGCTCAACAGGTTCAGCTCCTCCAGCCTCTCCTCACCAGAGGGATGCTCCAGAGCCCTGAGCATCCTTGTGTCCCTCCACTGGAACCTCTCCAGCAGCTCCTTGTCTTTCTTGTGCTGAGGAGCCCAGAACTGGCCACTGCTCCTGCCCATGCAGACCACTCTGGGACACTCGTTCCCCCAGGAGACCCCTCTGCTCCCAGGGCAATTCCCCAAGGGACGAATGTCCCCCCTGCCTGCAGAGCCCACGGGAGGAAAATGGACCCAGGGATGGGACCGATGTGCTGGGGAGGTGACAGAGGGACACTCACCATTGGCAAACACCCTGTGCCAGACTGGGGTCCACGCCGATCCCGATGCAGATGGGTGGATGAGACACAGAGCAGAGAACACAAAGAGAAGAGAAGGTAACTCCAAGCTTCCCATATGTGATGCTCCAAGGAGCCCTGCAGCTCTCACCTCCTCTGCCCTCCTGGACCCCCCTGCCAGCACACCACCTGCATGTCTCCTGCATCCTGCATCCCACATCCCACAGCTTCCTCCTGCTGACTCTCCTCCTCCCCAGCATCCGGAGCCACAGGAATGTCCCACCTGAGCCAATCTTTATGAGGCCGTTGTGCTGGATGAAGATGGTGTCACTGGTGAGGTTGCCATGGATGATGGGCGGATCACATGAGTGCAGGAAGCTGGGAAGCACAGAGCTGCTTTCAGCACACAGCCGGTGCCCAGCCCGGTGGGAAGCAGGACACCAGCAATGCCAAAGCTTACCTGAGAGCAGACAGGATCTGAGTGCACCAGCGCTTCCAGGCCTAGAGCAGAGATCAGAGCCCTCTGTCAGACCACATGCCCATCAGAGCATGGGAGCCAGAGCAGGACATTCCTACCTGCCTACCAGAGGCTGGAGAGATGTGCCCTGCACCAGCCCTGAGGAGACTGATACCAAAGATGAGCCACATGACAACAGCCTCCTTTCCAACCCCTGCTCAAAGAGCACTATCAAAGCTGAGAGCCCATCCCCAGCACAGAGCTCCCCTGAACCCCCAAACCCTGGTGGGAGCACGGACACAGGAGGCAAAGCCCACTGTTGTGGGGTCCATGCAGGCAGCTGCGGTGGTGCCTGACTGACCTGGTGTGAGACTGAGCTCAAACTTCATGGCAGGGCTTGCAAGGGCCTCCCAAACAGTCACCCAGCTCCTGAGCTGAGACCTGCCTGAACTGACTGACAGACCCCCACTGGGTGGGTTTGCTGGTGAAACTGGTCCCTTCAGCCCAAGCAGTAACCCAGCCACATGCCCACTGTCCCTCACTGAGGGTGGTGGAGATGCTGGCCCTCCAAAGCATGATGCAGCCCCAGGAGCATCAGCATCACTGCAGCAGCTTCCAGCAGGTTCCCGCCCTCGGGGTCAGATCCTGGCAGCAGGATCCAGTTCTGGGCTGCCCTGGGGAAGTTCTGCTCTTGCTCCAGCCCTCACCAAGATGCCACCTCCCTCCAGCAGAGTCCCTGGGTAACTCAGGGAGCACTATTTATGCTTCCTCTGCCTTACAAGAGATCACAGAACCTCTGACAGAAGCCACAGAGCTACCCACTCCTGCTGGGACACCCTGTGTGTGCTCCCAGGGAACCCACCCTGGCGTTCATGGCCTTGTGGTTCTTCTTGGTTTTCTTCAGGAATTGTTTCAGGCTCCCTGAGGACACGTATTCCGTGATGAAGATGACCTGGCAGGGAAGAGAGGCGTCAGCTTCCCAGCCTCCTCCCCAGCAACAGTCTCTCGGAGGATGGGGAGTCCTGTGGAGCAGGGTGAGGAGCAGAGCCGGGATCCCCATTCCCACCTGCTGACATCCCTCCCCCAGCCTGGGGACACCCCAGACCTTCCTACCCGTGCCTTCGAGTCTTTCACATCCAGCCAGTACTTGTGAAGCTTCACAATATTGGGGTGATCCACGAGCACCAGCTGCTCAAACATGGTCTTGATCTTCTCCTGTGGGCAGAGAGAGGACAAGGGAGGTGGCAGGTGGTCCTGGGACATGCAGGACACCTCCAACAGCAAGGGAGCCTGGGCTGGGAGAGGAGGCTGTGCCCATGATTTTGGGGTACAAAGGACACGTGGAGCTGTCTCTGGGAAGGAAGCCCAGGCAAGGCAGGAGCATGGTGGCTGGCACTGCCTCCAGGAAGGTTCTGAGGGGTGGCTGCAGGGAGGTGAGTGCAGGCCTCGCTGGGAGGAATGTCTCACCTCATGCGCTTTGAAGGCTTTCTTGTCGGTGAAGAGCAGCTCGTTCCATACCACCTCCACGCCCTCCTCTGTGTCCATGGCCAGGAAGGTGCTCTGGATGCCTGGCATGTTCCCCTGGTTCACCTGCAAGGCACAGGGAGGTAGGAGATGGCCACAGCCCTGCCCGCAGCTCCCACCCACCTCCCCGGGGGAATGTGCTGCATGGGCATGGGTGAAGACTTCAGCCCATGGGAGGGCCTAGTCAGGAGATGGGGAGGCCCTGCCCTGCCCTAGGGACCTGCCTTGGGGAGCTCAGACTCCGTTTCTCCAGGACACGAGGGCACCGGAGAGAGCCTGTGCTGTGGAGCACTTCCCATCCCAGCCCTCTCAACTCCTGTAGCCCAGTGAGAAGCTGGCCATGACAGTGACCTGCTGGCCCCACTCCTGCACAACATCAGGGACCCCACTTCCCAGCAGCCATGATGGGCTAACCCACACCCACGGCTGGTGCTCACACTCTTGTCGGACAGAGCAAAGTAGAAGGTCCAGACGATCCAAAGCCGTAACATCATCTCTTTAAACATCCTGAGGAGACAGGGAGTGCCACCCGTGCCCTGGGCTCTGTCTGATTAGTTCCCAGGACTCCAAGGAGAGCAGCTCCGTGGCCATCACCTCCACAGGCAATGTCCAGCAAGAACCCAGCTGCAGCAGCCCTGTTCCTGTGATGGGTCTCTGCTGGTCCAGCCAGGACCACCCTGTTCCAGCTCCAGCCTGGATCAAACCTGCTCTAAAGGCTTCTGACAGGGGCTCAGCAGCATAGACACATCCCAGGACCACGGGTCCTGCCCCCTGGGAGCAGTGTCTGCTGCATCCTGACCCACACGGCACCAGCCTCTGCACAGAGCAAGCCTGCAGCTCTGACCTCGATGACAAGGAGGGACAAGAGTCTCCTGGGCAGCCTTACTTGCGAGGAGTAAGACAGCAGTCGAGGGAAGGGATCCTCCCTCTCTACTGACCCTGGTGCAGCCACATCTGGAGTCCTGTGTCCAGTTCTGGGCTCCTCAGCCCAGGAAAGACATGCAGCTACTGGAGAGGGTCCAGCAGAGGAACAGAGTGACGATCAGGGGTCTGAAGCAGCTCTCTTATGAGGAGGCATCTCAGAACTAGAAGACTAGCCATCTTCTAGTGGAAGGTGTCCCTGCTCATGGCAAG
>NW_009942416.1:68379-71516 GCF_000696875.1 Nestor notabilis | reverse complement strand
CGGAGCCAGAGCCCGGGGGCGGAGCCAGGGCAGGGGGCGGAGCCTGCCCAGCGCCCCATGCCGTGTCCCACCGGTGTCCCTGTTCTCTCCCGGTGTTCCCATCCTCTCCCTGTGCCCCCATCCTCCCTCGGTGCCCTCGTCCTCCCGGAGTCCTCATCCTCCCCTGCTCCCATCCTCTCCCTGTGCTTCCATCCCTGTATCCCACAACATCCCTACCCGGGCACTGCACCCTCATTCCCATCCCCAGCCACATGGAAGTGGCCAAACCAGCTTCCGACGGGCTGCCCTAAATGCAGCACTAGTCCAACCTATTGACCTGATTGCGCTGCCCGTTCCCACGCCAGCATGGATTTTGGGGAGCACAGAAAGAGTGAGCCCTGACTGCTGCTCCTGCTGGGCTGTCCCCACCTCCAACATGAGATTTCCCCAATAACAAGGGTTCCCTGTGGGTTCTGGCAGCCAGGTTAAGTCCCCCAGACTCCCTGGACTGAGTGCCACAACTGCCTGGGATGAAGGGTGTGGACAAGCAACCCGGAATTGTTAGTAGTGTCCATGCACTGCAGCCAGATTTATTAAGCGAAGTGGTTTTGCTGAGACCAGGCCTGACCCCACTGTCTGCCTGGGCACTCCTGCAGGGTCAAGACAGGCCATAATGGTTATTGCCAGCAGTGACAGGTACAGCATTGAATGACACCCTTCAAAACTCAGGTTTCCTCCCTCTCACACCCCTGTCCCAAGCATTCAGACTCAGGCAGCAGCACTGCCACCCTTTATCGTCTTTTTCAGGCAAAACTGCTGTAGCTGACACAAGAAAACAGAGGGAAAAGGTTTTTTCCAGCACTACAGGAGAGCAAGGGAACCTTTTTTGGAAAATCCTAATGAAATAATTGCGCCATGTCATCAGATTCGATGGGGGAATACTCTTGTGGAGGGAAAGCGACTGCCTGCAGCCAGCCAAAGTCAACACTCCCCTGTGCAGTAACAAGCAGTCTGGCCCGACAGGCCCAGCACAAGTGAACCCAAACCCCTGAAAAGAATTCCTTCCCTGCCCCAAAATTAAAAGCAGAGCAGAGTTTTCAGCCGTAGGCGTCTGTGGTTTGCAGCTATGCAGTGCTGGGAACTCCGGAGACTTCCTCAAGGAATTTACATTCCTTTGAAGAAATACTATGAGGCTGTTTGTCTTTGCAGAAAAATGCAGATGGAAAGAAAAAGAACATTAAAAGGTTTTGATTGAAATCTTTGGGGTCTGAGCAAATGTGCTGGACAGGTGTTTTCTTCCTTTTGATTTAAATGCGTCCCAAAAAAGAGAGATTCTGGTCTCCAGGAGCAATGGGAAAGCTGCTCACTCCTCGCTCCAAAATCTCCCATAAAATCCCTTTATGAAATTAGACGCCTCAGAAGTCGCTGGAGCAGTTTCCAGATGAACACCATCATTATTTCAGAGCTGCCGTGCAGCTCCTGGGCTGAAAACCATGCTGCCAACAACTGAGCTGGTGCAATTTAGGAGCGGAGGAACCTGTGGCACCTCCCAGCAGCTGCCTCTGTGGGCTGTGAGTGTCCCCACGGCTGCTCCCATGGGGAGCAGGGTCTGGGTGTGAGGGGTCCCGGTGCCTGGGGAGCTGTAGCTGGCCATGCAGTGGATGAGCAGAGCTGCACTGGCTTCTGGAAGTCCTGCTACTCTTTATTTACTAGCCAGAATCCTCCTACTCTGGCCTGGCTTGACACAAGGGACAATGCTTTGTGCCCTTCCAGGCTCTCATTTCTGGGCTTGGCAGGTGAAGTGGAGGTGTTGGAGCATGCAAGGGGGCTCAGACCTAAGGATCTCCCACACCATCAACATCCAGGTAAATTTGCCTGCTATGACAAAAAGGAAATGTTTAACCATAATTTTAACTACTCAATAACTAAAACACTATCTGCTGCTTACAGGGACCCTGCTTCTAAGGCACATGTACTCTGCCCTCCTAGAAAGCCCGTGTCTTCTTAAGCCCCTCAAACCGTACCGATCCGTGCAATCCCGGATGACACTGGAAATCTTTTCCCCCGCCTGTACATCACAGCCTATTTGTCCATGTTATTTACTTTTTAACTGCCCGTGCACAGCCGTGACAGACCAGATTCCAGTATCTTATCAAGATCCTCCTTCCATAAAGGACTTTCCACCAGGCCGGGTGCACTTGGCTTAATCAGCAATAGAACAATAGGCACATTGATGCAGGGTGGGGGGCTGCCACTGCGGGTGGGAGGAAGCAAATCAGAAGGATCCCGTGTTATTTGATAACGATGAAGAACTATTTCCAAATGATGGGAAATGTCAGGCTGCTCCCTGTGGTGCAGACCAAGAATCCGACAGGCACTGGAGTCACAGCAATGCTTCCAAGCGGTGGGACTGATGGGAGCCCTGGGAGCGGCTCGGCTGCAGGGATGAATGCTGACGGCACACGGCTGAAGTGGTTGTTTTGATCGGATTTTACAGCCCTGCTGCCACAACCCTGCAGACCACTGAGCCACGAGCCAAGATTTTCCCAGGGCTTCAGGAAGCTCCATGTGCTGCAAGTACCAAAGGCAGATTTTCCTCTCCCTGCAGGATTCAGACCCTGATGGCAGCCCCATAGGCTCCCTATGTCCTACTGGGAACAGGAGGGGACCACCACTTCCCAGGGGCCTGATCACAGGGAGACTGGATTGAGAGAGATTTGGAGGTGTCAGTTGACAAGAAGCTCCCCACGGCCTGGCAGTGTGTACTTGAGCCCAGAAACCCACATGTGCTGGGCTGCACCACCGTGTCCAGCTCTGGGGCAACACTACAAGAGGGAAATGGAGCTACTGGAGCAAGTCCAGAGGAGGACAGGGAGATGCTATGAGGGCTGGAGCAGCTCTGCTCTGGAGACAGGCTGAGAGAGCTGGACTGGTTCAGCCTGGAGAAGAGAAGGCTCCTTAAGGAGAGACCTTAGAGCAGCTCCAGTGCCTAAAGGGGCTACAAGAAACCTGGAGAGGGGCTTTAGACAAGGGCCTGTAGGAACAAGACAAGGGGAATGGCTTTAACCTGCCAGAGGGGAGACTGAGATGAGCTCTGAGGCAGAAGTTCTTCCTTGTGAGGGTGCTGAGGCGCTGGCACAGGGTGCCCAGAGAAGCTG
>NW_009942416.1:0-68348 GCF_000696875.1 Nestor notabilis | reverse complement strand
GTGTTCAAGGCGAGGTTGAACACAGGGCTTTGGAGCAACCTGCTCTAGTGGAAGGTGTCCCCGTGGCAGGGGTTGGAACTGGATGAGCTTTAAGGTCCCTTCCGACCTGAACTATTCTGTGATTCCATCAAACTGTGGTACTTTGGTCCTAGTGACCCTGAGCCCAGGTAAGGGCCCAGAGAGCACCCCTATATCCCACTCCCAGCAGGGACCCACTGGCACTCAAAGCAGTGCTGGCCTCAGGTCTCCAACACCCTCAGACATCTCTCTGCTCATGAAGGCAAGGCTGGAAAAGTACTGGAGCCCACCTGGACTGCAGCTAGGGATCAGTGGAGCCTCTGGCTAAGAGAAGGGAATGAGCACACACTTCAACCTAAGAAATCTGGGTAGCAGTAACACAGTTTGGTGTAAGCGGCCCCAGCAGAGCAGGTGCACAGAGGAACACCTTCTGCCACAGCCTCTTCAGCCACAGCCCAAACACAAACGCTTCAGCTCATCTTCCTGAGCACAGCAGAGCATGGCCTGATGCTGCTGAACAGCATCCGCGTCTGCTGCCCGCCCAGCTGCCGCCAGGGAAAGGCTTGTGGAGACTTGGACATCATCACTGGGATGCTCGGAGTCACGCTGTAAATCTGGTGAAAGAAATAAACACCCATGTCACCCAGCACAGGCTGCCCAAGGGCGGAGGGGGCAGGAGCAGCAGGAGGAAAGCAAATGAGTCATTAATTCTCCAAGCGAAAGAAACTCTTCTAGCGTCACGCATCATGTGGAAAAAGGGCACTACCTCTTCATGTCAAAGGAAAAATTAGGCTCTCACAGAAATCCCTCCAGCAGTTAAAAGTCATCAGAAACGATCTGATTATTTAGGGACACAAGGTCAGCTGTGCTGTGCTGCCCGCACAGCACGGAGAGCTGCTGTGAATGCACATGCTGCGGTGGAACGTCGCTTGCTGGAGCAGCATAAGGTGGAAAAGCCAGAAGAGAGAGAAGCTGCAGGGCAGAGCAGCAGAGAGAGGCAGCATTGAGCCCTGGGGCTGGCGTGGTTTGGTGAGGTCCCTCCCAGCCACTGGGGCTTTGTACAGAGAACACTGAACATCAGTAACCATTGAATTCATTTTAGTGTCACACACCGACACACAGCCAGAACTACACCTTGGCCAAAATCCATAAAAAGTGGCATTTTATAAAGGAAAAAAAAAAATCATAATCCTTTATTCCCCAGAGATGTAAATCCCAAACAGCTAACATATGCAGACATGCCAGACCTGATAAATACCCAAGAAATGGGGGACAAAACCCTTACACTGACAGCAGAAAAATGCAGACCTACTCTCTAAAAGTGGAACTCCAACCACCCAGACCTGTAGCACTCTTGAAAGGCTGAAACTAAAAATCCATTTTTCCTTTTATTTCCTCTTGTCTACCAAACGAAATGTGGAAATTGAACCGGGGAAGCCTTTGGGGAAAGACACGCGACGATTAACTCGAACATCATCTTCAGCTATTCATAACTGAGTTAGAGTCATCCGCAGACAGAGCAAAGAAAAATGAATCTAGAATGGATTATTCATCCCCCCAAGGGAATAATGAATCTCTGCAAACCCATGTTCCCTCCTCCCTGGCTACTGCACTTGATAACGTGTGAACCATCCTGCACATGCACCTTGAGTTAATCTATCCTTAGGGAATGGCTGTTCATAATCCCAATGTGCTTTCAACCAGCGTTCCTTCTTTAGTCACCTGACATGAAATCAGGAGAGGAAATAAATGAAGCAACAGCAGACTTGGGAGGATTTTGGAATTTGGAGTGATGAGAAACTGCCTTCCCTCTCCACTAGTGTTGTTACTGCAGCTCTGCAATGGATGTCACCACTATGGTGCTCTGCAGCTGAGCACCCTCCAGGGCCCAAGCCTGGGGACCCCTGAAAACACATCCTAAAGGGCTGGTGTTCACGTACCTGTTGGTGCACACCTTGCTGCAGCAGCAGGTCGGTCTGAGCAGCATTAGAAAACCTGACAGTGAGCATTTCATCCCTGTGGGTTTATTCTTCCTGCTGCAATCCGTGCTCAAGTCCTGTCTGTTCAAATGCAGGCTCACCTGCCAACTGGGCAAAGGGAGGATGGAATTTTACCAAACAGGCACCAAATTTGCCCTCCCACAGCTACAGGACTAAGGAGAAGGAAGGGGAGCAGCCTGCACCCAAGAGGGGACAGTGCTGAAGCACGAAGAGGCAGACAGCTTGAGTCCAGGTGCTGCCTCATTTGGGGATTTCTCATTTCCCCTCTTCCCTCCCTGATCCTGGTGAAGACCTGGATTTTGGGTGGACAGAGCTCATTCTTCTGGAGCATGTTTGATACCCCCCTCCCAGCTGTGCAGCAGCAAGTACTCAATCCCTATTGAGCACAGCCCCTAATAAGTAGTCCTAAGGCCCAAACTCAGCCTGGTGGGGAGTGTGACCCATCCAAGAAGGCATCTGACAGCATGATTGCTCCTCACCTGCCAAACTGGTACAGGACTTCTCCCTCATGCACATGCAAGTGAGGCCTGAATTAGAATAAAGCAGGCACGATTGGTCGATCTGCCCCTAAACCCATATGGGATTCAATTGTTCATGGTTGGGCCTTCAAAGTCCCCCAAAAAGGGTACAGAGAGCTTGGGAATCCAGCGTTGCTAATGACGAGGTGATGTTTCCCTCCACTGAGGCTCCTTAGGGAAACCTCACACAATGGGCAGGGTGCAGATATCCACCAAATGCAGCCCTGCTCCACACTAGCTTTGTAGCTGGGTGCCAGGTTATCCAAAATTATTTCACCTCTGGTTCTTCTCCTCTCCGCACTCGTGCAAGCTGAAACTCAAAGGAGGAAAGGAAGGCCCTCAAGGTCCGAGGCTGGTGCAAGCATCCTGTCCTGGGAAGAGGCCCTGGCTCACTGTTATAGCCATTTCCAGCATCTCTCCTTGCAGGGCAGTGAAGGTGCCAAAGGGACACACCCCTGCTGGCTTGAGAGCGAGGAGCTGGTGCTGTTTGGCACTTGCTCCATGAACAGCCCTTTGTGGAGAGAGGGTGAGATGCTGTATGGGAACTCCCATCAGGGACAGCAGTGAGTCCAGCACACACAAGAGTAACAACAAGCAGCTGGAGATGGGCTCTGCAGATGTCTGGTTTGGCCTTTAAGCTGTAACAGCAACCAAGGCTGCTGGCTTCTTGGCAGGAGGTTTGCCAAGGTGTAGAAAGCATCAATTCAACCCTTTCCTCCTCTTCTGAAAGGATCTGCTTTGCTGTTTTATTGGTGGTTTACACACGCCTGTCCTGGAAGCAGGGGAGAAGTCTGCTGAGGGTTTCTCTCCTGGGCATCTCATTAATCCAGTGGAGCTGCAGATGCCTGGATCCCAGCTGTTAAAGGGGTTGGGGATTTGGTGGTGGTGATGGTTTGGAGTTAGTTTTCCCCCTGCAAGAAATAATGAAACACAGGAACAGCTCTGCAACAGGGAGTGAGCAGTAACACTGAACTCTCAGGCAAAATCCTGTGCTGCAGCAGGAGCTCAGCCAGGCTGAAGGCTGGGACACAAAGTGTATCACAGCTGGATATTCTCTGAATCCTTCTAAACTGTTTTTGTAGCTGCTGACTTCCAGATACCTCTATTTTCTCTACCACACAAACCCACCAATGTCCTGGGTTTCACTCCTGCTAAGCTGTCTCAGGTCAAACACCTTGGTCAGATTCTCTCTCGGTCTGAATGGAGATGCAGCACCACAGTTTATGATGGTTAAGAGATCACAGGACATGGGGGTGATGGGACAGGGATTTTTCAGCAGCATACTGTCAATCATATATGTGAGGAGCTTTGCTCCCAGCCACTGCAGCTAGTCCTGAGCAACAGAGTTTCCTTCTGCTCACTTAGAGTCTTTTTTTGATTAGTTTCTCCAGTTTCCGTATCCGAGAGGATTCCTGCTCAGGTGTGGGAGTGCTCAGTGAGAGGGAGCCAGTGTTCTCCACACCGGAGGGAGGAGCTGGGAGGCGCTGGCGGAAGAGGTCCAGCATGCTGCTCTGCTCGCTCCTCTTCAGGCCCTGCAGGAGCAAACAACAGTGAAGCACCACAGTCAGACTGCATTCATGTGGGAGCGGGTGTGCATGAGAATAACTGCAGGAGTCAAACCTCAACCTTTTGTTCACCTACCAAGAGCTGGTTTTACACCTCTGGATGGTCCTGAGAAAACCGAGCTCAGCCCCAGGAGCAAGAGCAGGTATGTGTATATAAAGTGAACTACAAAGATACTCTTCAGTAGCAATTCCACAGGACACACCTGCCTTCGAGTAGTCTTCCCACTCCCAAACCCCTCCATATTTCTACTGAAAAAAGTCACCAATAATCTCAGTGCAGTGGTAGTGGACAAGCAGAAACTCTGTGGGACACGTTCTAACCTTCATGTCTAGTATCTTCTGGAAAGTGTCGGTGCTGCAGTCAGCAAGCAGCTTGATGTAATTGTCAACAAACACAACTGGGGGTTCGTGTGGAGCCATAACCACCTGCCAAGACAAAAGAGATCAGACAAATTCTATGAGTTAAATCCAGCAATTGGTCAACCCAGGCACATGAGAGACAGCAGGACTAGCTTCTGTAAAATAAAATGCTTAAGGAACAAGGCGGCTGTATGTGCTGCGAGTAACTGAGAGGTAAAGGTGAGTGAAGTAAAGTAAGGAGCAGGAAGATGGATGGGGTCTCTACGCACAGTGGTGGTGTCTGGACCCAGAGGGCTGCAGATATCATTTCACAAAGGAGCAGGACCTTGTCTCTATGCCTGTGGGCTAGCAAGCATTGGTGTATTGTCAAAGCTCAAGATTTTATCTTGTTGTGTGGGGAAGACTAGCTGGGGAGTTGCTTGGGGGAGAAAGGCAGTGCTGGTGGTGGTGACAGGAAGTCCCCATCGGGTCAGGCAGCCTGGACGCAGCCCAGACCCTCACTTTGTGTGTCCCTCTGCTCCCTCCTGCCTGGAGGTAGGGTAGAGACAGCACAAGGGAATCTGACAACACTTTGCAGTCCCTCCCTCTATCCCCAGGACAGCGAGGTCAGAACAATCTGCCATGCAGTCTTCCTGCTTCTGACATGGAACCTGATGGGCAAGTGGTGCCACATGCAGCCACTCCGTCCTTTGGGTACACTCCTCTGGAGAGGCTGGGATGCAATGTGTGACCCCCCCGCTGAAGTCTGCCCCGGAGCTCACACTCCCTTAATGCCAGCAACAGTCAAGTCAGGAAAAAAAATTAAAACAGCCTTGAAGCTGGAAAGATGATTACTCATTGTTATATTTTCCTTACATAAGCAGCAAGCTCCATAGAGAACACACCTTTTGATAATGCTGGGCAGCAAAACCATCATTCTGGGGAAGTGTGTGTGTGTGAATGTGTGTGCATGCAGGGCAGAAACAGCACAGGACCAGACTCTTCCCTGTCTCTGAAAACATTTCCATATGTTTCCATTGACCCAGCTCACCCCACACTGTATTCTGTCACAGAGACATTTCTTTCTTTCCCTGCACTTCAGACCAATGAAACATCATAGCCATGTATACACTTATAAATCCTTAATTTACAGCCCTTGTAAAAATCTTCTGCCAAGATGAAAAGCTGGAACTTCAGACAGCAGAGCCAGAGGAGAAAGGAAAGAGCTCTATGGGATGTGTTGTACCCTGACGCCCTCCTTCCTGCTTTCATCTGTGCTTTGTAGGGTTTTGCTAAATGAATTTGTTTGTACCATCTCTGAGTTTGTGCCATCATGGATACTCCTACTGAATGACAGCTGCACCAGTATTAACCTGGGCACGCTGCTGTGTGGTGGTACTGCTGTATGCAAAAGAGGCACCATTTCTGAGCCATCCTGGAACTAGGTAGGAGAGCCCTGAAAACACTGTGGAGGAATGTAGTGCCTGTGCCTCTGAGAGAGTGAAAGAGCTCTTAGGGAAAAGACTCTGATATACAATTTGGAAACAGCAGAGTCTGAGCATTGATAAAAAGAGACAATCAATAAGGCAAACAGAACAGCCAGAGATGACCAGTCAGCTCTGGGCCCCTGCAAGCAAACCTTCCTACTGAAATGCCCCACCCCTGTCAGTGTTCAAGGCCAGGCTGGATGAGGCTTGGAGCAACCTGGTCTAGTGGAAGGTGTCCCTGCCCACAGCAGGAGCTTGGATCTAGATGAGCTTTAAGGTGTCTTCCAACCCAAACCATTCTGTGATTCTACGATTCAGCCCAATCATCTGCTGATCACACAGGGCTTGATTTGTCCAACAGCTCTGTGGAGCACTGAGCACTGTAAATGTTTTGTTGTTTCATTACTAGTTACATCGACACAGAGCCCTCACTCAGGGCCAGCAGAAGTGTGTTCTGCAGCAGCAAAGCAAGCATGAAATGTCTGAAAATGTGGACACACTGCTACTGCCCAGCCTGCAGACCAGCAGCACCCTGCAGTCCTTGCCTGAGGCACTTCCTATACTGCTTTCATCTCAATCGCAATGAAAGCAACGTGATGCCAAGGTGGACAAACTAATTCCATTACCTTTCCAATTCAGACATAAGCTCCAAGGAAAAACCCATTTCTGTATGGAACAGGCTCCCATCTTTGTTGCTCCGCCATTAGCAGTAGCAGGGTATTTTTCTTCAGGTCATTTATAAGAAAATTTAAACTTGCTCTAACACCATAATCACCTTACTCCAGAAGCATGGAATTGCAGAACTAATTTCTGAATTCAGAATGCAAACGCAGCCATGACATTATCTTGGGGCACAGGAGCAAAGCCACACTAAGCAGAAAGCATGGAGAGGCTGGGCCCTGCACCCCCTCCTTGCCTTGGCTGTGGTTTATAGGAGGCTCTAGCTGGCAGCAGCCTGTTCTATCTGACCCCAGGTCTCACTAATACACGTAGAGGAACATCTTCACTTCAGCATTGTTGGTAAACAGGGGACAATCCCATCACCCCGGAGGGTACAACTACACAGCTCCCATGGCTTCTCCTGGGATCAACCCAAACTTCTTACTCCAGCAACAAGGGGGAAGGGGAGGTTGCTTTGCTTGTTACTTTTTATGAAGACAACACACTGCTTTTGGGTCATTTTCCAGGCACCAGGTCTGGAAAATAAAAAAGGACTCTGGTGAATACAGTAACCCAGACATGTTTGCACTGGCTGTTACACTAGACAGTAAACAGGTGACTCAAGCACGGCTTGGCTCCCCTGTGTGAAGGAGTCTGCACAAAGGCCTGGAGTAACCTGAACTGGAGGGTTTGCCATGCAGCAGACACTTATGGATGCTAGCTCTGATTTTCACAAGCTCCTGAGGGAATCTGGTGCCCCAGCTCTCTTAGTAAGCAGAACTTGAGCCCGCGGTTACCTTGAAAAATGAGGATGAAAACTCAAATGAGATGTTAAAAGAGAGTGGGGGCAAACCCAAGGCAAATAAGCCAGTTCTGTCAAACAGCTGGCAGCGCACCCGGACAAGCTCACATACGTTCATGTGCGATTGCAGATTGCTGTGTTCAAAGGAAGGGCCCCCTGGAATTCGTTTGCTCCAAATCCCAGTCCAGCAGTCTGGCTGGCAGGTTATCAAAAGTCTTGAGTTACCTTCAGGATCATTTCAGCCCGAGTCATGCCTTTCACCACTATCTTCGTATAGCTGGCAGGAGCCTTCCTCACCACTTGGGACCCAATGGAGGGCAGATCCAGAAGAACCATCTTCAGAGAGTGAGTGTCCAGCAGCAGCTGCAATAGTTAATCATACCCTCTTATTACCAAGCTCCATTACCTACCATAATCCAACATCCTTAAAAGTTTAACACTTCCCACATTGGAAAAAATCCCAGTAATTGGACTACAGGAACAGGAGGGGCTGACCCATGTAACGATACTGAAGGAGACACGATCACCCGTGGCTATGTATCAACACCGTCCACTGATTTGAACACAGCACTACTCTGTTGACTTGAAATGACTTATGTGCCAGATGTTGAGCTGCCCTAAGGCGGAGTTTTCCATCCAGCCCTCTTCCCCTTGACAGTATAAAGTAAAACAATCTCAATTACCTATAGCTGTATCATTACCTAGATATTGAGGTCAAATGAATTAACACCATGCTTTCCACTGCCCCCAACCACCCACTGTGTCAGGATTTCTGCTCTACTCAACCACTTGATTTTAAGTTTTTTTCTTTAAAAAGAAAGTAGCAACACATTACAGCTCCATGGAGAACTGCTCAATACCCTGTGTACACTGAAACTCACAGCCTGCATATTGCTTTTTATTTTACCAATGGCTAAATAAGCAGCAAGCAGCAGCCATGAAATTTAGCCCAGACAAGCACTGATGACAAAATGCTGTGGGTTAGGGTTTCTTAGAGCAAAATTACCCCAAATACCACATTCTTCTGATTGTACAAGGTACATTTGAAGAAGTAAGATAAGACCAGTGAAGGACAGAAATCTGAAATCAAACTAGAAGAAGAGGAGCACAACTGATTCACGCAGCAACGAGTGAAAGCTCGCTGGCACACCCAGTGCATTTCCTCCTGCAAAAGGGTTCTCAGAAGCAGGTGGAAACTCGTTCTTCTGGAGCAATATACAACGTTATAGGCCCTGCAGAACCCCCCAGCAGTCACTGTGGACAATCTGAACATTTATGGTACAGCTTTCAGCACACACAGGAATTCAGTGCAAATACAAAGGACTGAGCTGAGGAGGAGGGATGGTGGATCACACCACTTCAAATCTGGTCCCTGTTATCTGCAGCAGCGTATCATTGCTATGTGCTGCCTGTTTCATGGTTTGCATGAGATGAATCGATGCCATCAATCTCGTCCTGGGAAGCCAGGAAACCACAGCACAAACGAGCAGCTCTATGCACCCTGGAGCTGCTGGAGCCTCAGGCTGTCATAGCTGGATTCCTGTGTGCGTACGAGAGACCCCATAGATGGAAGATTTTTCCATGGCTGGAAAATTCACATCTATCCCATGTAAACTCTGCCATGGCTAATAGGACTTCTGTGCACTCTGCAGCCTTTCCCACAGACACAGCACTTGCAATCTCTGTCCACTCACCCTGTTTCCCCCTGTTACCCATTCCAGGTCCCTAGCATTACCGTCTCACTGCCAAAGCTTGCTGAGACAGAGGATTGTCAAGTCAGATATACAAACACAAAGTGAAACCCTACAGGTCTTGTTCCCTGCACTGAACGCTTCTGTAAATAATGCCTTAGTGCCTAGATTTCAAACACGATTATTAGGAAACAGCACCATGTTTAGAATAGGGAAGGCCTGGAAAGCATATTCCACAGCAACACTTGGTGGAAACATGCTGGTGGGTGACCAGGGGGGTGTTCAATAGATGCTAAGGCAACTGAGGACCTATATGCTGCAGAGACAGAGGAGACAAGCTTCTGAAGACCTTTGTACATCTAACCCCAGGAAGGTATGTCCCACTTATAAATGACATATATTCACTGTGAAACAGGCTAAGAAAAACCTTCCCAGTCTGCTTTAAAGCAGCAAATTAGGCCTGTTATTCCAATACAGTAATGTTAAAACCTTTTAACATTAAACACAAACCCACTGCTGGCAATTGGTTAATCGCTTTAGATGGTTATTCAAAAGACTTTGTTTAATCACTCTCAGGTTTGCCCATTGCACAAGATGAGCAGGAACTGCGCTTTGCTCATTTGCTTCCCATTAAGAGGAGGGTTTTGATGTAAAGCTCCTGTTTCATTTTGCAGACACACACTGCTCAGAACCCATCTTTGATGCCTAAAAGCCAAGCAGCTTTTAAGGCACTGATTTGAAGTTCACAGCAGTCCCATTAGGGACAATTCTGATTTTGTCTAATTAGCCCACGGGGAAGCAGCTGTTTGTGCCAGGGACAGCTGAGAACCTGCCTCATCCAAACCTCATCCTCACAGAGCAGTGGGGGCCCAGCCCACAGGCAGGGGTGGGAGATGAAGGGTCTCAAGGCAATAAATATCCTGCACTGCCCATGTGCAATTCAGGGACAGGGACTCCTGTGAAAGGGCAGCATTTCAAGAGAAATGCATGTGTTAATTCAAGTGGCAATAATTCAACATGCTTCCTTCCCCAAGATTATGTCTCACCATCTTGTGGTACCTACAGCTCTCAGGGCAACAGGAAGACAGGTTCATGGGAGAAAGCTGGGGAGTCCTGAGCCCCAGATACTGGGTGGTCATTTCCCTGGGTCTCAGTCACCGAGTGGGAGAGGTGGGGACAGCTCTTCCCCACCATGCTGCAGTGTCTGACATGTGTTTGCAACGTCTGAGGAAGCAAGGCCTGGAAGGCATTTATGCAGGAAGAAACTGTCCTGTCTTCAGACACTGCACTATCACTTGCCCTCAAAAAACAGGGCCTCCATTTAGCATTTTTTTTTGGGACAGAACAGGAAAACTCTGCACTGTGCCTCCCTGCACAGCTCTGAGGACAAGACGACAGCAACCATCCACAGGCAAACTAGAGGAGGCAAAAATCTAACTGCACTCACTGGAATTCAGCCAGGACACAGGCTCTGGCAAAACTGCATCAGGCTGCAGAGGAGCCCTTAGGCTCCCACAGCGTCACTTCCTCAGAGAGGAAGGAGCCAGCACCTGGGAGCAGCACGAGCAGTCCCTGAGAGGATGCAGCATTGCTCTGCTGGAGTATTGCTGTTTAGACTCCTGAGCTGAGAAACTGCTTGGACACCTGGAGGTTTGGGGTTTTGGTCTGGAGTTGTTGCTGGGTTTTTTTGGTAAAGTTTTCCTGCTGTCTCACCTCCCCTCCAAATGATGCTTCCTCCAGCAATTCCTTTTAAGGAGCAGACATATGTATGAATAAAGGATTAAAGCCACTACTGCACAGGCCTTCTTCACTGCCCACTCTCCACTCCTGCACTTCTTGAAGGGAATGAAAGAGGAAGCACATCTTAACCAGCAACTACAAGCTGACCATGCCCCAGCTCTTCCGCGCAGAGAAACGATAGGCTTGAGGTTAACCAAGTGAGAAGGTACAGTAGCAGCAGACGGAGATTTGAGAAAGGATGTGTCAGAAAATAGTCTTCCTGAGAAGGACATGGGAGCTTCTTGCAATAGTTTCTGCCACAAACAACATTCTTTTCCTCTGTGTGCATACACTGAAGACAAATCTCATCATGACACCTTAGACCAGTGCGTAAGAGGTTTGTTGTTCCTGGGCTATCATTACTTTGACTGGCAAAGCGAGAGCTCCTTTGCTTGGGAAGGTGCTTAAGGCCCCTTTCCCATGACAGGTTCACTGTGGCAGGATCCCTGTAAACCTGCTTCCACTCTGCCCTGTACCAGCGTATCCCTGTTGCCCCAGCTGCACCAGAGTTCAGGACACGTAACTCAGCTCTCTGTCCCTTTCTACCAAAAGCTGCCTTGACTTTTTGAACCCAGAAGTCATAAACATGTTAGATAATACAACTACTTTTTCTTACCTGTTCTGCACCCACCATGCTAATTGGTTTGCACTTGAAGAGATGGTTAATGAACTTGGGAATGAAGGAGCTGCAGAGATGAGATACAAAATGACACAATTACATATGAGTATGTGGAGTCATACAGTCTTCTGTGGTAACAAAGCATGCAAAAACAGATCACGATGGCTTTCCACAAAGATATTGTAAGTGCCTGGTTCTCAGGATGATTCCAGACACATTAAGTATACTGAATAAAAATCCAACAAACCCTAGGTACAATTCTTTTGCTTTAATCTGTACTGATCTCAAAGTTAATTGAGAAGTTGCACACATACTCTGCGTAAATAAATTGCTATAAACTATACGTGAAGTACTACAGCACAAGGTCAAGAACAAGCAAACTATTGTACATAATAAACACAGCAACATGCCAGGATTAGCACAGTTATTCACTGAGGAGAAGAATCCAGAACCTACAATTTACTGCATACAAGTAATTCCATAACATGCATATTACACCCTGAACTTGAGGTCCAGCCAAGGCTGGAGATCTGCTAGGCCCTGGACACTCACACAGAAAGGCACTCTTCCAGAAAGCTGCTGGCCAACACAATCAAGACAAGAAAAAGTTTTGTGAAAACACTATTACCCTGTTTTACTAATGTGGACTTCAGACTCAGAAAAACGACTAAGGTACATATACTCAAGTGGGGAGAACTTGGCAAAGATGGAAGCCCAATATTTGCCAACACGCTCCAGAGCATCAGCTCTGGTTTTAGCTTTCTGCTTCCTGGTTTTAGGCTTTGTTGCAATTTCATTCCTCAGTGGAAAAGCAGATGCTCCCTGCTAGCAGAAGCAGTGGCTGATCACCTACAAGACAAGCTCCTGCCCAACCTACTCAACTGAGGTGCAGCACCAGGAAAACTCAGGAGCTGAACATGAGGAGAAAGGCCAGAATGAACAACACGAACTCTCAGGACCACACCACTCATACCCTTGTCTTCCTTTTGCTGCCTTGTTTTTCAATGTACTCTGACTCTTTCACATGGTCTTCTTTGGCCGAATGCCTACCAGGCTCATGTTTCCAGGACCTTGCCCATGACCTGGTGGCAGGTCTTAGATTTTAATGACACTGTTCTAAGTTCATATAAGCCAGTCTGTTTTTTTAATTTTTGAATGAGACACCATTTATGATGATGATCTAAATTCAGTGTGGTTTCCCCCTTGCATCTGTCAAGCTATTTGTTTCCTTCCCACAAAACAAGGAGCATGAACAGCATCTTGTGTGTCCTGCCACCTGTTTTCCAAGCCAGGACATTTATTTTTTGCCCTTTCTCATGGAAGAATGACAAAAGTGTAACTCAGGCACAGAGCATGCCAAGTTGCTGAGAAAATCCAAAGAAATGGTTCAAGGAAGAGTCCAAGCAAAGGCTCCTTCCTTTCCCCTTCCCTCAGACGCAGCCACGACCTCTCTCAGTGAATCATCCCTTCCTGAAGAGGTGTCAGGGAGAACAATTTCAAACTACTACTGAGAACTAGCTACTGGGCTGCCCCAAACAGATTTGAATTTGGCCACCAGAGAAACAACCTTGGCAACAAAATACAAATAAGAGGAGGGAAACAAGCCCTATCTCCTCTTGCACGAAAGCATTACAGCAGAGATGAAATATATCTGTTCTAAAATCCATTTTCCAGGTGTATAGCTAATTCCCAGAGGGCAATTAGAGTGCTAAGCACAGCTGGAGCTTAGCTGATCCTATAAAATGATCGATGGGTAGCAGCTCTGGGTGCAGCGCCTTGCTACAAGCTGAAAAGAGCAAGAAATTAACTCTACCGTTGATCTTGCAGCTAGGTCCAACTGTCCTTCTGTCTGTAAGGTCAGACATGGAGATAATGCTCATGTTCTATATGTGAGCCTCTCTTTTTACAGGGTGGCAGACCAGCAGCCAAAGGACCCTCTCCCCTGTCTTTTTTTAATCTTCCTTTCTATGTAACCACATGGTCTCCCATAGCCAGCTCTCTGTCTTGCATGAAACAATTCCCAGGCCCCTTAGGATGGCCACCCACAATCAATACAGAAGGGTAAAGTGACCTTCCATCCCCACATGCCTGTTATTTCACGCTGCCTTATTGGAAACAGCTTCTCAACTCCAGCAGGACAGACAAGACAAGCCATAAGAACCAAGGGCTGCTCTGGTATTTTGGGAGGGTTTTTTGGACAGGCAGACACCATCGAGAGCAGTTGCACTTAACTGAAAAACTCAAGTGAGTCTCCTGCCTAGGCTGGACTCAGTGCTTGGCTCTCTCAGCATACAGCAGGCAATCCTGATGCAAGTAATACGTGCGAATTCAATGTTAATGCTCTGCACGAGGTTTTGTACTCTAAATGCCTTCACTCCCTGCACATCCACAGAGCTAGACTGGATGCCAGAATTCATTTACAGTTTCAGCTATAAAACCGAATCCAGCAAACCCTCCATAGAAGCAGACAAGTCCCCAGCGTAATAATAAAGCGGTGCAAGTTAGATTAGGAACCTAAAGCAGAGAAACCACAGCATCTGAGAGGCTCCCATCCAACAGGAGTGGCTCTGCCAAAACCTTTGCTTTCCTAATCCCCTGCACTCATGATGCATCATCAGACACAATACCTTGCTAAGCAAGGCAGACAGAGATGCAACCACAGTCTTGTCTGTCTGAAGGAAGATGAGATACTGCAGGGCATCATTCAAAGCATCCTGGTGTCACTGAGTCACTGCAGCTGAGAAGGGTTTTGCTTTACACCCCGCTCCAAGGCAGTGACCAGCCTTTGCAGCTTGCCCAGGCTTAGCTCATCTTGCTGCTTCGAAACCTCCAGGAGCCTCCTTGTCATGATCTTCTTCCACCCAACTCCTCTCACTACAAGCACAATGCAAAGGCCAGAACTGGAAGAGTGCCTGCTGCAGTTACCCACCATGCTTGCCTGTTTGTAATATAGATGAGCTGCTTTTCTGGTGAGGGGGAGAGCTGTTTGTTTTTCCTGTCTCTCAGACCTAATCTCTTCCTCATTGAGGTCAGGTCACAGACTTCCCAAACACATCCCTGCGCAGCAGCCACAGCTTCACCACTGTGGTTTTTGATTTCAAAGGATAAAGACTGAGGTGCAATGAGAACAGAGCCCCTCACCCTGCCTGCAAGTGCCTCCTGGAAAGCTGACTGCTTCTCATTATTTCATGGGAGTGAGGGTTGCATATTGGTCAAAACAAAACAAAAATGACAAATTAGGTTAGAGGATTGATGCAATTTCTGATGGCCATTTTTCTTCTTGCAGACTTGGCTCAGATCCCTCAGTTTTAAATTTAGTGACTTTAGATGCCTTCTCCCCTGTGGTCCTGTAACTCAACACTAGTGCTTTATACAATCCATTAGAGCTGAGAAGTGGCTGGCAGTTCAAAAAGATACAGGCATTAACATATGGAGAAGTCCAATGCCTGTTAAAAAGATTTTCAGTGTCGTGGAGCACACAAAAGGCCAGGTATTTATATTGGGCAGGCAAGCATATTCCATAAGAATTCAGAGCTTAAAAAAATACAAGTGTTTGTATGCATTAAAATGTCACCAGCATTTTAAGTACATCAATGCACCCTTACCGCTGGGCTAGTTCTCCTTAAAACCAAGTTGTACAGAAGAACTCTACATATGATCTGGCAAAACAATCCTTAGGAACCGAATTTTCACTTCTCTACCTGATTCACAGCACAGTGAACTCAAGACTGTCTTCATTTTAATGCGCTGCAGATCAGAGCTGTAGTTGTCTTAAAAAAGGTTTTGAAGTGGAGTGGGAGTTTTGCAGGTTTCTGTGCTCAGCTATGGAACAAGCTATGTTGAAGGCACTCAGATGTTCATTTTATGCTAGGTTTACTTGGTATGTGCTTAGCAATAAAGTTAAAAGGGAGGCAACTAAGCTGAGGTATTAAGAGTGTGCTCTGAACAGCTGAGTAAATGGGGGTTTTTATTTATCACCACGTTAGTGATGTAAAATTCAAGTGAAACCACATAGAAGGCTTAAGTGCAATAAATTTTCACTGAGACAGCATTTCAAACAGTGATTATGGGCAACGTCATAATATGATTTATCAGTAACTGCTCCTTAATGCAAACTAATGAGTACCCTGAGATAGAAAGGGGGAATGAAACTCTCAGGCCAGCCTCCCTGCTGCGAGAGCTAACAGTTCTCAGGAGAGTTTGCTGCATCCTTCCCTGCTGAAGCTCCAGTCTCAAATCCACACAAGTAACTGCCAGGGCATAGTTTATTTCAGGATGATTAGCTTATTGCAGATGAATGAAACGTTAAGGTATTTTAGAGTGACACATGATATGCATGGCACAGCTCACAAGTCCACCAGCAGAGTCACATGCAACACCAAAAGCAGCAGCTACAACTGGCAGAGTCCTCCTGAGGGTTCTTCTTGGGGCACTGGCATGCAAAGCTCTCCTGGCCACAGGCAAGCAGGGAAGAGTTCCAAGTATCTTCTCAAAGAACTGAACTTTTGTTTCAGACACATAGCTTCAAAGTTTGGGTGTCCAAGAGATGCTGGAGAGCTGCACCCTCAATCCTAAACCCAGAGGCAAGGGGCATTTCTGACTCATCTTCCAGTTTTTTCACAATGCTCAACTTCAAGTGACTTTACAGGAAGACACTTACAATATTCCCCTCCTTTCTGAACTATCTTTGCACAAGAAAGCAGCTTTTGGTCTGTCAAGGCAGAATATATGCATCACATATACCCTCCTTACAGTGCTATAGGTATTTTAGAAGCTACATTGAATCAAATGATGCACCAGATTTTTTAGTACCTGGAAGCACCAAAGCCTCTTATCACTGGAAGGAAGGTAGGTTCCCATAGCAGGAGTCATGTCTAATTCAAACATTCAAAGCCTTTTAAAGATGTCCAACCCAAAACCTTCTGCACTTGGCAAAGAGTAAGCAGTGATCATCACAGTATTTTATGGGATGGTTTAGGTATGTAAGGAAGAACCAATCAACAGAAATATATGAGAATAGCAGGAAACTTGAGACAAGAAATTGAAGTATCTTTTAACCTTGCCAGCAGCTGGTAGTGTTTGCTGCCCGACCCCACCTCCCTCTTTGGATGTTTACCCAGACACTAACAGCCATGATGCCTGCCGCACTCTAGAAAGCAAACAGATTATCATGTAGAGGCTAGTGAGAACCAGACACCTCAATAAACTCTGCCATGTTGGTAACTTACTTTGCAAATTTTATGCAGAACTGAGTGAAATACTTTCTCGTGGAGGCCAGATTGTCACGGATGATGGGGACATTCTGTTTAATGTGGAGAATCACCGAGGTGACATAAGGACTCTGGTCACCAACGTGTTCCACGTTCTGCCACTGCATCTGCACAAAGGGGAAATAACAACCAAAAACTGTTTAATTCATTAAGATTCAAGCAGTAGTTAAGGAAAACTGTACAAACTTCCTGTCCAAAGATCTCTGAGGAATCATTAAGACACTGTCACTGCAATTCACCGCCAAGGTCAAGTTCTTCGTCACTACATTGATTGAGCAAAACCTTTCTACAACAAAATGGAAAGAAAACTCAGAACAGCCCTTTCTGCACTGGAGCAGAGAAATTGCAACCAGTAACCTACACAAATGGGGACCAGTAGGATTAAAAAACCTTTTTGATGCATGTCAGACGGCCTTAATATTTAACAGTTTCCAGTTTGCTGGGATGAAGTGCCCGTATAAATCCTGATTACAGGCATTTGAGAAAATATCTGCAAGCTTGCAAAGTCTGGATTCCTGTAGGGCAGCCAAGACTTTAATACTGGTGAGACTGATGACAGATAGATGGAAGAGATAGAAATACTCTTAAAGTCCAGCATAGCTCACACTGAAAACACTTCTTGTGTACATGCTGGGACACTTCAGCTCCTCCCAAATTCACATCAAAAAAAATAAACCAAGAAGAGTTACTCAACCTCTCCCATTTTGTTTTCATTTACAGTCAGCAGAAATGCAACAGAATAGCCCCTGTGAGCCAGACGTACAACTCATTTGACTTTCTCTGAGCCTTATTTGCAGTGAACACAAAATGTAAGTTGTGGGGGAAAAAAGAGGTAATTGGGTATAGACTGGCCAAGCACCCATGTGTATAACAACATCTCACCACGGAACACTAGCATCCAGAAAAGCACCCATAGCTCTGCTACTGTTCAGAGTCCACGCACTCTGCAAAGTGCTCCAACTATTTGGAGATGCTGTTTCTTGTGCTGGAGACGAACGAGAAGGAAAACAGGTATGAAATCAGGATAGGAAACTGGACATATGTGGAAGACGAGCTTTTCCTTTTGAGGGATATTTGTCCTCAAACTTGTTTTCTCAAGTTCTGGATTTTGCATGCACAAGTTTTTTATTCCTGGTTTTAATTTAATTATGGCTACTTTGTCTCCTGCACCCCAGCCAATTCAATTCCATCCAAACAACTTAATAGGCAAGAGAAGCCAAATTCTTCACAAAACCACAATGTCTGGGAGAGTCTACACATTTTCTACCAAAGCTTTATTGAAACCAACCAAACCAAACCCCAACCTGCTCATCTCACATTGCCCAGGCAGCAAGCAGGGATCTCTCTCTCATCACCTGCTCTATGGGTTTTCATTCCATCTTTCATTTGAAGATTGCTCAAGAGACAACTGCTTTTCTACTCCTCATGGTACATGCCATATCCAAAGAAAACACTTTGTGCCTGTCTCCCTGATGGATTTGCACGTTCCCAGCGCTGGCCCTTCTTGACAGTGATCCTCAACCAACAGGCCATCCACACATAGTGGGAACAGCCAGAAACTGGGAAGGGACCGATGAGTTGAATTATTGCAACAACAATAGAACAGTAGCTCTTTCACTTTGTTGGTCTTCATTCCAAAAGCAATACTTTATAACCAAACCTTTAAAGCATGAACAGTAAAAATAGCCCTTTGTGTGTGTGTATGTGGGTGTGTTTCACCCAAAGACAAGACCAGTAGCTGCAATGAAAGAAATAGTACACATACTGAAAAGTCATCAGAAGAAATATGAGCCCAACTCTTCTGGTAAAGCTTTGTTCCTGTCATTTTAAATTTATTCCTCTTTTTCCCTTGTCCTATGTTTTTCTTGGGATATCCACATAGTTTACATACACAAGCTGAAAATGAGTCCAAGGAACTCAAGCAGCGAGGCCTCGCACTCGCCTGCCAAAGGGAGAATCCCAGTACACAGGGTCTCTGACAGCAGCCAAAAGGCACCTGCACACTGCAAGGACATGGGGCAACGCGGCTGCCTGCAAGGGCAGGACCTGGGTTTGAAGCCCTGGTGCTACCTTCAGAGCTGCTTTTCACAACAAAAACCCAGGACCGTCAGGATTTTAGGATGCTTTCTTAAAAAGAGAGAAGAAAAGAGAAACCCTAAGCAAAACTGGAGTGGTTTGGCACCTAACAAGAGCTGCACTACCTTCTGGGCATAGCAAGGGCTCAAAAGCATCCCTGGGTCTGCCCAGCTATGGGTCCCCATGTCTCCGTATGTCCTTGTGTCCCCAGAGAGCTGGGAGTGGGGTGACAGCACCAACCCCCAAAGTCCTTCTTCCATGTCCAGCACTGACCTGGGTCTCTAGCAAAGGGGTCGCTTCATGATTTAATGGAAGATGGACCAGTCTCCAAGTCCAGCCATGCTCAGCAGCACCCACTGCCAGTTACAGGCTCCAGACTGGGCATGGGGAACACACAGAACCACCAGGCCAGCACTTTCACCCTTGACCACACATTGCTCATGCAGGAAGAGGTGGCAGGGGAGAGGAAAGCCAGTGGGTGCTGCAGGCAGCAGATATTGCTGCCTTTGAAACTGCTTCCATTGTCTTTCAACACGAGTTCTGGTTTGCACTGTTACATGCTGCACCGTGTCTGAGTGCTAAAACGCACCCATGGTGACTTTTAATTAGCAGCTGGCAGCTCTGATTGCTCTGCTCTTGGGGTTTTCCTTGTATGTATTGGAGAGATTATTAAAGCTCCGTATTTAAGCGCTTGCTGGTGTCCACTCAGTTGTAAAGGAAGTAGGAAATTCTAGCTGTGCCAAAAGGTTTTAGCAAAATATAAAAACCCAGCAAGCAGTCAACATGAGTCACTAAAATGTCCCCCAGCCCCACTTACCAGCACAGTTTTACACATAAATCGATGCTTAATTCAGCAAGTGAATCAAGGCTTAGCCAGTACAATCCATAAACTTAATTGGGGCAAAAATATCCCATGCAGATTAGCAGTTCCCTTATCCCAACAATTAAAAATAAAGCACACCAGGCAATTTAAGGGCCTGCTACAGATCAGTACAACACATTCACAGTAGTTTGTTATCCAGAATATGACAATGGGGTTTTAGGGCAAATTCTTCTCCCACCCCACAGCCCAGCTCCCCATCCTACAACCATGTTTAATCACTCTACACCTGCTGTAAAGTTTGAGTAAAGATTAACACCTACACATTTTGTAATATGGGGCCTTCTCATCATTTACCACTTCTTCCAGAACACACAGGTAAAGAATCAGGGAAACTGAGTACCATTCCCAGCTGAAAGCAATAGTCACAATGCCATTTTCTGTGTTAAATCTCTCTAAGTGGCTCACAGCCAAAGTGGATTTAGAGGTTTAAGTATTTCTTAATTTACCTCCATAGTTACTGAACATTTTTGCAAGGAAAAAGAAAAGTCAGACTCTAACAAAGGATTCAGAATGTTCAATCTTGGAGGACACCAGAGTGAAGTAAATGAAAAGAAGCTAAACAAAGGAAAAGCCCTAATGGAGTATAGGTCTTGAGACAGACATACCTTCCCACTACAGGAAGACTGGAATGGACCAGCCACACAGCCTTTACTCCTTTAATATAGACTGAAATTTTACACTTCCAAATACTAACTCTGCATTTAAACAATCAATCATATGCATTTCTTATTCAACTGTCAGAGTAACAACCCAGCCCTGAAGGAAAGGAAGGAGGAGGGTGAAGGAAAAAACTCTTACACCAAACACAGGTCTAGTAAAAATCACATAAATGTGACTCTGTCTGATGCAAATAGTGGAATGTGTCCACAAGTGACAAGTATTTATTTAGCTAATTTCATAACACTTAACTTGTTTGTATATCATCAGTCCCATCACATGTGCTGCATTTTACCAGTGTTCCAAAGACAAAAATAAATGGCCTACCAGCTGCTGCTTTCTCAAGGTTGTGGTTTACTTGGGTATAAACAGTCAGAACTAAGTGATTCAAATACTACTACACTCTGTAGGTTCAGGAAATCTAAGGAACTGACACAGCACACATACAACACCTGAAGTGCTGGGCCCTTCCTAACAGTGTTATTTTACAGGGGGGAAAAAAAAAATCCTCTTTTCACTTGGAACATGTACAAGCTCTCTTACCAGCTGCATTCCACTTCAAATATTAGCTGGGGGTGGCGGGGCTAGTTACAGCTGGAATACATCATAAAGCAGAAAGCTATTAAAATTCATGGCAGTGAGACAGTGTGTTGATCCTACAAAAATGGAGCTCTATGTTTAATATTTCTAATTAAAAAAAAATAGTTCAATCCACTTTTGTTGTCTTCACCTCTGTCTAAAGCAGTCTGGGTTTTCACAATACTTTGGCAAGAAAACACAGCTCTGCATTTCAAACGTATAAAAGCCAGCAGCGTAACTGCAACAAAATCCTTAAGCGCTAATCATATGGGCCTCTCTAGGAATGGCTCCATATGTCCTTGAGAGGATCACAGAAGCAATAGGTCTCAGTCTCAACTCCTTATTACCCTTTGAGTGCCTCCATTTAACAACCACAAACAAGCAGGCTAGTAAAACTCCTTGTTAAAGAACACAAAGAGGACAGCAAACAAGAAGCTGTAGTTGAAATTTCACGCTAACAAAAGTTTTCCCAATTTTAAAGGCTCTCACTGGCATTAGGAGTGAAAAATAAAGCCTTATGTACTCAGAGAAAGTATTTGTCTGTGTGTTTTACTGTGCTGCAAAAGACTGAAAGCTCTAACCTGAACAGGTTTTGGAGTGAAGGATATATTTATAAATACAGCAATTGCTGCTCTAAGAAGCAAGAAGAAATCAATGTATGGCAACTTAAAAGGACATATTTGTAAATAAAGCAATTGCTGCTCCAAGAAGCAAAAAGAAATCAATATATGGCAGTGTAAAAGGGTATGTCAATTGTGAAATAAAGCCATCAAAGCAACCAAGAACTCCACATGGATGTTAAGGCTATCTCTTCCCAAAACAAATCCACACCCTACCTTGCTCATAGCAGTCAAGGCAGGGTCACAGGCTGCATCCAGGTCCTGCACTAACAACTGTATGCTGTTGGAGATCACACTGCAAAAAAAAAGTCAAGCATAAGTTTTAGAACAGTACTGAGTGACACAGTGCCACAACTGGTGTATTTGACTGTGAAAGGAGGAAAATAATCTACTGGCTGACAGTTGCATTATGCTGTGAATACACATGGCTAAAACTTGTAATGAAAAGGAGATGAGAATTTCTACATGCTATTCATCAGGGAGCTACACAATGGGCTTTAGCATAGAGAAAACATTCTAACAGTAGACCTTTCTCTGTTTTGACACATGGAAGGGTCTGCAGATCAAAGGTGTCACACGGGATAACCCCCACCTTTGCATCAGGAAGAAGAGGAACCCCCAAGAACGCAAGCCCAGACTTGGATTTGGCTTCAAATTTAATGTATAAAACTAACATTTTCTCATGTCTCCACTTACTCACAGCCAATATTCTACTACTCACAGAAACTTGCAAAAAGGATTTAAAAAAGTACATCTGCGTGAGTTCCAAACGTGTCTCCCATTTGAGAAGATCAAGGCAGATGTCTTATTTACACTATGTCTAGGATTGCCGCCATCCATTGTTTGAGTTTCTCAAAGACATATACCAGACTAAAGAACACATTAGTCAAACATTTCCCTCCCTCTTTTTTTTCTAACAGCACAATATTGCTTAGAGACATATTTGATGCCACCATATTATGATGTGCATAAAGGTGCAACTGATCCTAAAACAATAACCAAGAAACATTGTCTGCAACAGCTCAGACCACCCTTGAGGGCATGTAACCCAGTACTCACAACATTACAGACAACTTCTGCTAGAAGTAATAAGTGACTGTTTCACTGATTAAGTACAGTTTTTAAAGAAGTGTAAACTTTAAATCTGCCACAGATGCCTGTTTACAACTTGGGATTATATATGTAAAAACTGGATTTTACTTTCTCTCTTTCTTATGATGGTAGCACAGATGGGAATTGCAGATCTGTAAGAAATCTGACCAAAACTTCCAACCAGTTTTCCTCCCCCTCGTCTTCTTTTTGAAGTTCTGGCTACTACTGTGGAGTTCACTGTTCAAAATATTTTTAAATATCCACCTCCTCATTGAGATATGGTATCACCCACTCTTAATTCTGTTGCTGGGAGCTGGGTCGTGTTCTTCCCTGCAACCCACAGAGGTTATCTATTCCCTTTCCTAAAGCTCTAGCACATAAAGTCTGGAACAAGATGGCAAGTAAAGGAGTGTTCCTTCAGAGTAATTAATTTGTTTGTAAAGGCAAACTCATCCAAAATTAGTTGGAAAACAGTCTGGGAGATGAAGTGAATACTGGCTTCAAGTTACACGATCTAAAACATGCATTGGGATAAAAAAAGCCTGTGACCATTTCTGCTGGTGTGTCTGCTTCTGCGGGGCACTACGGGATTCACTCCCTTGGGGGATTCCACCAGCTGGACTGAAATAATGTCTCTTGGGCACAGTTGACTCCTGCAGGGCACCTGCTGTCAAGTGACTTTTAGGAAAGAGCTGTGGTTCAGCACCAAAATGAAACACAACCCTCTCAGTGGAAGGAAAGCGACCTCATCATTAGGGTCCACACATCAGGAGCCTATCCCAAGTGCAGGCTCTCACCTAAAAATCAGAAAATTGCAAACAGGGAGAGAAACCTATTTGTCTACTCTTCAAAATAAATACTGGCTGTAGAGCAGAAACGGTGCAGCAAGAAAGCGGTGTTGCAAACGTGAAGCATCATGACATGATCCTGGTTCTGCCAGAAGCCACTTCACATCTCTGCCCTGGGCAGCATATAACAGTACTTCAGGAGCAGTTAATGAATCCTCAGACAATCTCTGACAGAGGCACAGATCGGGAAGCTGGGGCCATAAATGAGCAGTATAGTAAGTTCTTAGCACAGTAAGTTCAACGCTTCAGGCCTTCAAGGGGTCTCTGAACACTACCCATGATCTCACAACAGAAAAGTAGGGCACAGGGGTGGGAATCACTTATTTCTGGATTTAAATGACAATAATTTTCCTACTTTTGAACTTCAAGAGCAGCTCATTTTTTCCAACATAGCTATAGAAAAGTTTTAGCCACCCCAGGGGTAACCCACCATCTCGAGTCAATCACTTTATACATATTTGGGGTGGATCATCACTCTCCTTTCTGCAAAGGTACAAACACTTTCCAGGGTATGTAAGCAGCAATGTTTTATCACTCTATGACTATGCCTAACAAGACATCAAATCCCAAAAGAAACAACTTGTTTGATGTTGAATGAGCCAACGCCAGAGAGGTTTATAGCTATGACTTACACTGACAGAAGACTGGACAAAGCACTGTATTGGAACAGACAAAGTCAACTAAAAAGCCTCTGTTACAAGATGCATCAGGCCCGTCAGGTGAACTTTAAAGCTGTCCAAAACAGCGAACGTGAGCTATACATTTAAACAATTTCCAAACACATCATACTGGCTGCCTACAACCAACCACCTCATGAGGCAACCACAGTGGAAACAGCAGTGACTCAAGGCAGCTGGCTCTTGCTGGACAGGTCGTGAGAAAATGCAAAACTCACCCTCAACTTGTCCACGTTAAGAAAATCCCATCATCTGGCATATTTTATTTCTACTTCCCAGCTACCCTGCTTGCTTTGGCTTGGTGGACACAACAACCCTAGATTTTGACCAGGGACTTTTAAAAAGGTCTGAGAAGTATCTAAAGGGAAGGGACTCTCTGCAGCCTGGAATGGAGCCCAAGACCATATGAAAAATCTGGTTGGAGATTCAGTGGGATCCTGCCCACTAGAGCAAGAGAGAAGGAATCACAGGAAGGATGTCTTCTGAAAAAAAAATCTTACTGCTATGTGGGCTGAATCCTAGTTTTAGGGAGGAGGAGAGCTGCTGATAGGGATTATTTTCCCAGCTTTACCAAGGTTTTCTTTTGTCTGATGTGAGGCAAAACAATTTTTTTTGCCTCCATTTCCTTCTCTCAAAAAGTATGCAATCTGTTTGTCAGTGGTGGAGAGGATGTCAGAAGGGAGTATTTTTAGCATCATTACGTGAAAAGTTATTTTAATGAATGGTAATCTTCTCTCAATTATAATCCCCAAATATAAGATCGGATCAGTCTTTTATGTCATCTGAAATGGGGTTTGATCATACTGACAAGGCTGCTGATTAAAAGGGGGAAGTTAAAGCAGGAAGGAATGTACTGAAATAGCTTCCTTTCTTGAAATGTAGCAGCCACCTCCCAAAGCTGCCAAGATGCAAATGATGCTTCAGATGAAGACTCACTATTTCCTTTCCCCTTTCCAGTGCTTTTGTTCCTTTGGCTAGGACGATGGGGAACAACTACATCCAAAGTCTGTACTACTGCTGCTCTTGGACTAGCCAAAGGATGACCGTTCCTTCACCAGGGAAATGCCTATGCCTAGGCTGTGTATCTGGGTCGGTCCTACTCCTGGCTGGATCCTACAATGCTGGAATCTTGGGCTTGTATTACTCCAGCACCATCTGGTTGATGAACTAGGATTTTGATATATTGTGGGAGGAGGTATCTGCTGAACATACATGCTGAAAGTGTCCATCTCTCCCGTCAGGTTGATTCTCTCCACTAGACTTGCATCCACTTTTTCTTTGAGTTTCTCTTCCAACTGTTAGGAAACAGAACAAGCAACAGAAAGATCAGATTTCTTACTTGAAACGACCATTCTTGAAAACTTATGTCCTGGAAAAGTCATCTTTTGAAAACTTAACCTGTGCCCAGACTATATCCAAAACTCAGCCAGTGAACACTGGAGATCTCTCCTTGTTGGACGCCTTAAACCTGCCAGGATGGCCTATGGTGGCACCGCGTCCCCAAAGAAGTAAACCTCCAAGGTCATTTATGTAACTCTAGTATGACATGCTAATGTACTAGCTTAACACTGTGGCACCTGTCCTGCTAATAAAGATGTTTTTCAACACCCTGCCTGTGCCCAAACTGCAAAGGAAGAGGATTGCCAGTTCTAGTGGTGGAGAGGCCTTGATACAGCCAAACATCACAGCTCATCTACTAACCTATGGCATTTTGAAAGCACCTGCATGTAACAAACACTGGGGCTGCAAAGCGTATCAGCATAAATACCACATCGCTCTACCTTGCCCCAGTGTTTTACACAAGCACTTTCCCAAACCTATTTTGAATTACTGTTTTTCTTGGTTTTACAAGAGGGTGATCATGAACCACAAGGAGTATATGTTTTAAATTTGGTCCCCAATGCAAAACAAATTATGTAAAAAGTATAAAAGGACTGAATCCAAAACTGATGCTGCAAGGCAGTATTACAAGCAAATGACTTTTCTCAGGTAGAAACAGCAAAATCAATACTTTTTTTTCTTTGAAATACAGATTTAACAGTGTAGAGCTCAATAACCACCAGGATGCACGTGGATCAGACAGTACTCTGGATATTTTAGTACTTCTGACTCTTTAAGTCTCCACAGCAGGCTAACCCTGAAGTGGGAGCAGCACAGTATCTCCTGACAGAAGAGGGGCTGCTGGTGCGTGCCATCCCAGAAGTGCTGTAGGGGAAAGCTCACCTGCTGGGTGGTTGCCAAGCAGTACTCTGCAGTACTTAGGATGCTGCAGATGAGGCAGAGTTCTTCTAAAGTGAACTTTGCCACTTCAGAGCCTTCCTTTTCTTTCAGCAAACTGGTGATGGTGAGCCCACCACTGCTGCTAGTTGTCCTGGATAAAAAATAAGACAAAACCTGTAAAGCTTTCAGGTGTACAGACACACACACTGCAAAATTACTACTAGATTTCAGTGCCATATAAAGCCCTTGTGACCATAAAGTCCAAAGCAAAACAGGTCAGTGACATTCTACAGCAACTCAAAACAGCTATTTTGGTTAAGGAGTATCTTTTAGAAAGCCAAACAGAACTTTGTATTAAGGCTTCAGGTAAAGGGCAATTCACTCATTCACAACACGGAAGATCAGAATGCAAGTGGAATACAGCTCTCCCCAGCTAGCTTCACCTTCACTGCCAATTACTCAAAATCTAATTAAAGATTACAGAAAAATCTCAGTAACTATCAGGCAGCTTGTCATATTTATCTCCTCAGTACTAAACAGATGTCAGCATGCATTTGAGACTGTGGTAACCTGTTTTAAAAACTGATGATATCAACACAATATATTATAGAAAATGTGGCGTCTTTCCACTGTCTTCCAGTGATTAACAGCCATGTATCAACAAAGAAAGACTGAAACAGTTTAGAGTCAGGAAATTCCCTACCTCTCAACTCTTTATAATCTAAATCCATTAAAAAAAAAAATAGGACAGTGATATTTATCTTGGACAGTAAAAATGGAGCACACAAAAAAACGCGTATAAAGAATGCAACTGAGGTCTGATGGAGAATGCACATTAAATTTATCTTTCCACTTGTCTGGATGTAACCCTCTCCCCTTCCATCTGTAAAAGATTTTACTGGTTTCAGAAACTCATTCTGCTGCTCCCAGGTTCACAGGAAAGACAAACTGAAGATGAGAAATAGCATACAAAATTATCTGTAGTAAAGGTTGGCAGTACCTCAAGGAGCTCCTTTAGCCTGTATACTTATCCATACTGGTGTAAACACCTAACAATTTCCTGTATTTTCACTGGATTTACATCTATGTATTTTATTCATACATGTATAAATTGTGACAGAGCAGAGGAAGTTACAGGTAACTATCACAGAAATAAGCCACTTTCATTAGAAATTATTATATGTATAATGTTGAGCTAAGGCAGTGAAGAATCACAGTATGAATTGGTTACCCAAGCAGCAAGTTAAGCACAATTCTGAAAGCAAAACTCACTTAGGCAGGTTTCCAGACAGAATTTTCCAGGCATATTCCCGAAGGTACTTCTGGAATATGGTGGTCAGGGCTATCATGGGCTCGCCTGTGCTGAGCTGGGAGCACTGCACCATGCACTTCTTGTAGTACACAAAGAGGTCGGCACAGCTGGGCAAGACAGCTCCTCCTTCATCCACATTGGGCTTGGGGGGACCTTGAGCCTTGAAGTCAGCCACAAACCTGTCGATCAGTTCACCGAGATTTCTGACGGGGGGGAACAATAGAAAGATATTTTAATATGATGGGAGAGGAAACAAAGGGAAGATAGAGAATAATGCTTAAAAGCAGATGCCCTGTCTTGTGACACCAGCAAACACATTTTGATTCTAGCAGTTGGGTATTCCAGCCCTTTCTTATCTCCACCCTCTCAGCACAAAGCTCATACAATAACGTGGACTGGACTGATGAGTAACAACCTTTTGTACTCAAGAGTTATAGTGGCAGCTTCAATCTGTTCTCCAGCCACATATAAAAGCTCACAAGTCTGCCAGGACTGGGTTCAGCACATCTGATGCAAGTGCACAAAGCGTATGCTCAAGTTTCACTCCTGGCACCAGCAAAAGTAACAGTTGGGCTTCCCATATCAGCGGCCTCCGGAGCAGACCTCAGGGAATACGGCTTTTAAAGGGATGTGCTCAAAATGGTGTGCCATTTGCCATTTCTTGGTCCCATTTGGATACCACCTGGTTTTGCACAACTTCACACATCCTTTAAAGAAGTTTTATTTAGCACGAGCACAAAGTGCACTTCCTACTTAAACTCTTTAAAAGCACAAAAAGCCCTCCTATTGTCTCCAGTGATTCATTATAACCTGGTCCCTACTCAAACTTTTTGGTCTTTAGGCAACAATAAACTTCACTCCATCGTTTCATCATGACAAAAAGGCTTTTTAGCATGGCAGAGGGCCAGAACCATCAATACAGAACCAAAGAAGTCTTCTGATCTTGGGGAATTCCGCTGGTCCTACTCCTCCAGAGACAGCATATCCGTGTCAGGAACCAAGACCAGCTCCCCTGACACCAGAGCTCAACTAAGTGGAGTAACCTTTGCCAGATGAACTAAATTACAGCAATAAACCTCCTCCCCCAGACACACAAATATACACAACCTCCTACAAGGAAATTTGGCTTTTGAGGAATATATAGACATTTCAGATGAGAATGGCACTCTGCTGACCAAAAGGAGTTGTGAGATTCCTGTATTTTATATCCCATCTCCATTACGGTCTTGGCTTCATTTCCCCAGCTCTCCCCTTCGACTGCACAGCCTTCACCCCTCTCACTGCTGTGAGTGCAACTAACGGCTGATCCAGGGTATGTAAGTAGAAAGCCAAATCCTCAGAAGGATAATGGGAGAAAATTCATTACTTTATAGTTAATATATTATCATTATTTTTCAGGAACAGACTCAACTAACAGAATTGCAATGCTGTCCCCAGAAGTGAAAACTCTTCTTTAAAAGCCTGTGAAAGAGTTTCAACTGGAAGTGTTCTCCTAGTCTTAAGCCAGCTCATAGGGCACTCAGCACAACACAAGAGTTCCATGCAGAGACTAGGTCAGGGTTTCCTGGGATGGGCACAGCATTACCACCAGCACCAGCAGCACAGCAGCTGAGACTCTTCAGCACATTTTCACTTACCTCTGCCAATGAAAGGGGAAAAAACTTGCCAACAATGAAAACTTTTCCCCAGTTTCTGTCCCTTCTTTCTTTTCGTCTTCTAAAGGAGAAAACCCACTCCAAAGAACCCACAACACTGCACCAGTAGAAAAGGTGACCTGTCTCTTCCCTGATAAACAGAGATTGCTGCATCAAAGCAGATGAGCTCCTACCATGGGTGATCCACCATGTGCTTGCAATAACAGGGCTTTAAATCATGAAGCAAGGCTCTTTGGCTTAAGCCAGCCTCACAGGCTATTGCAAAGACAAGTAGCCCCTTTATTCATGCTTATTGCTTGCTGCTTTAAGTACTTTACATACCTCTGATTCTACAGATACACGCAGTTCCTCGGCTTTGTTACAAGAACCATAAAAACATCAGGCTGTTCAACCGATGTGATAAATCTCTACATTGGCACCAGCAATTGAACGCTGAACCAAAGCATTGATTGTATTTGACCACAGTGAAGCAAAATAGACCTCCCCCCCGTGGCTGTAGGAGAGCCAAACAGATGGCTTCTGCAGGAGGGCTCACATGTGCTGCAAGCTGCAACATTCCTTCAGGTTCCCAAGTAAAGCAGACATAGCTTGCTCCTTGTCAAAAGTCCCACTAAAGTAAACAGCTGCATTTCCACCTCTGCATCTGCACTTTGCTCCATCTGTGCAACAAAGTGGAGCTTTCTTAGCATTCACCAGCCGTTTTTTTCCTTCATTCTCTCAGTCTCAAGACACAGTCAGGAATGTCAATGGCTTTTGGTTTTTTATGCTTACTCCACATGTTCTCCTTTTCTCTGAGGCAAAGTGAAATGTTATCTACATTTTTCTGGTCCCCCAAGGTCTTCTCAACCGGGATGCAGGAGCAAATGCAGCTGTCATAGAATCACAGAATGGTTTGGGTTGGAAAGCACCTTAAGATTACCTAGTTCCAACCCCCCTGCATGGGCAGGGACACCTTCCGCTAGACTAAGTTGCTCAAAGCCCCATCCAACGTGGCCCTGAACACATCCAGGGACGTTGCTGTGAGAACAGCGCTGAAGCTTCATGCTCATTTTGATCCTAACCTGGACAAACTGCCTGTCAAAGGCAGGCTATGAGGACTGTTCTTATTTCAGCATGGGCTTGATACAAGCAAAACATCAGGCTGCTGTGCACTAAGGGAACTAATATGTTACTAATGCACACCTCAGTTGATGTCAATCAAACTTTCACATTAGTCTCAGCTGGCCCAATGCAATATAAAGGCTAACAACCTTTGTGTGGTACAATGGGAGCAGAAAGAATTAGGCACGAAAAGCTACCGGGAGATGAAACATGAAGAAGGCAGGAAAGCTATAGAAAATGAACATTTTCTCTGTAGACTCTGCAAAAAAGCTCCAAGAAAATTCTCAGGTACTGCAGCTGTGGTATTTCCTAATAGTAGTGTATTTATGGGGAGCAAGAACTCACCAAATCTAACAATGAGAAAATATGAAACTAAATCCAGTAAAGGGAGTTTTATTCTGGTTCTTGAATCCATTCATTTCTATATTCTTCTTACTCTTTTCTTTCACTCAGGCTATTCAGTGTTTTTCCGTGTATCTGGAAATCACAAGAGGAACTATGCAACTCCTCAGCAGCATGAGAGAATAACATGGTGCTTAGTCAGCTGGTCTGTTCAGTGATGTGACCAGCTAGTATCTGCTTAGCATTGGGGAAGGGCAATGGCATTGAGACATCTGGACCACTTGTAGGATAATTTCCACGGACTGGGCATTTTGGAAGCCCCTTTCCTCATGAGGCCGAACACACAACAGAGAGAAAGTGCCAGTTTTCCAAACAATCCGAATGCACACGTACATATTAGCACACTTAACCATGGCTCTGCATACTCTCAGCACTGCAGACCTGACAGAGCTCTTCCTTCACTGCAGAACAGCTTAGCTCACATATGTATGCTCCTGTTGCTCCTACAGACCACAAAGAAGAGCTAAAGATACCTATCCCAAAGGGGCAGAAATGAAATCTGCTTCGCTGCTAAGAAATCTGATATTTACACTGCAGCTAAGAGTGGAGAGTAGGATCTTTAAAGTCCTTCTTTCAGGTGTTTCCTCTTAAATTGCTACAGATTTGGCACTGTGTTTCTTTAAATAGGTATGGAAACAATTTTTCAGGAGAAAAGGTCCAGGCCGCATTCTGCCACAGACTTAAGGCAATGATGAACACAACTGTCACGCTATTCTTGCTATTTAGAGCCCAAACATAATTATCTAAGAAATCCTCATTTTCAGACATCAGCAACAGATTCCTCAAAAGTTCAATCAAAGGGGGAAGAGAGAAAATCATAAAGGAAAGCAATTTCTGGCAGACAGGGGCAGCATGGGGAATACTGTGGCAGTATTTCTTTGAACTCCTCACAGCCTGTGGCTATAAAGCTAATATAAACCATCTCATGATTGTAAAGGAAAAGGGAAAAAAAAAGGCAACTGAAAGGGCTAGGAGCACAGTGGGGTAGAATTACCAAAACGGGGATTAAAATGGCCCCCAGTGAGAAGGGAAGAAACATTCAAACAAGTTAGTGCTCAGTTGGCAGAGGGCGGGGGGGGAAATACCTGTTTCCCTTTGTTACACTGCAGAGCGGAACCTAAACCCAGCATGACAGACCATTGTGCAAGGTTTATTTACTTGTTTAATTTAAAGCATAAAAGGCTGATGGGACATGGCAAAGCTTTTTCAAGTGGCTGCCTTGGAGTTTGGGCAAAGTCAGGGCACTACAAGCCTCAAGTTATGCACTCTCTCATGTTTTAGTCCTTGGAAGCTAGAAGGGCATAGAAGACAGATGAGTTACATAAGGCAGGTACCTCTTTCTCCTTTCCAGCCACTAACCTGCACTAAAAGACTGAATTGAACATTTTTCAACTACCTCCTCTCCCAGTTGGCACTGTGCTTGTTAGAGAGATGTTATATAAACCCTGGTGTGAATCAAGGTGGACAAGAAAGTGTGGTGAGAGTTCTAAAAACTTCTTGGAACTCTAAGCTGAAAGCTCCTTTCATTCAAGTTATTTTGCTGCAAGTCAAAGAGTAAAATGAAGAAGGGTTCCAGGGATTAAAGCCCTTGACGAAGTCCCAATCTGTGAGCAATGATAATGTTATCTTACAGCCAAGCTCATCTACAGCAGCTTTCATCTGAGGATCTCAAATAACTTATTTGTACAAAGCAAATCTTGAAAGTCCTCTGCCAGGAAGCCACATGTGTATTTTAAAGAAAAAGCAAACCTACTATTTGTGGAAGACATGAGATGAAAGAAAGGCATACGTCTGCAGTGGGAATTGCAGAGGCAACAGAAGTAATTTCACAAACACTAAGCCAGTGGCAGTGGGTATCATTCCTGCAGGCCTTTGCAATTCCAGATGAAACCAACATCCACTGCCCTGTGACCACTCACTTTTGCCCAAGCAAAGGTCCCACTCATTCTAACTTTCTTGAACCATGATTACCACTCCTGAAGAAATTAGAAAGCAGGCTTTCAAGAAATTAATTTTCTACAGCTTGAGTACAGAATCTAGTGCAATCCAGCTGTAATGCACTTTCAAACTCAAACAAACCCAAAAGTCCATGCTGGTTACTCACTTGTCCTGGGACTCAATATACACGTACAGGTGAGGCTCAAAGCACTTGGAAACAATGCCATGGAAAGGGTTGTCAGGGACCTTTGGCTTCTTTGGCTGTAAGAAAACATTTACAGTATTGGTTTCAAATGTGCCCTGTAAGACCCAGAAGAAACAGCAATGCAACAGCACAGAAGGATCTAAGTCTTCAGAAATATTACAACACAAATTTGCTGTCAAATAATCAAAGGCCTGTAACTGACAGTATATACAGGGTCCACATGTCCAAGTCTTCCCTTCCTCTTGCAGAGCTGCTAGTATTCCAAGGAATTATCTTTTCACTTGCAAGATATTCTTACCCTTACAGAAAAGGCTGCTCCATGCTAACAGGTTTCAGTAGAAGAATCTTAACGCAGTTTGTAAATAAAACCTCGCTGAACCCTTTGAACAGCACTAAGATTCCACTAGTCACCTCTGAAATGAAATGCAGCACTTATTTAGAAGAAAATTGAAAAATCACTACATTTTAGAACATTAAATGAGAATAACACAAAGTTACAGACTTCATCTGGTTGTTTTTATTTAGATAAACAGCACAAATTACTGGAGGAGCTGGAATTATATAGGCAACAATTCAGGAATGCTTTCACTGTGAAGCATGTTTCTGGGGATGCAAAGACTTGTATTTTAAAGTCACATTTAGAGCATTAAGCACATACCACTTGGGAGTCATACGGTTTACTCTCATTTTAGCTTAGTACTGCACTCCTCACAGTGGCCAAGCTCATCGCACTGAAGCCACTGGGACTACTGCTTACATCTCTGCATGTCCAAGTACCAGACTGGGCAGAGCTTTTAAGTTCATTTTTGCCCTACAGCTACATTTTTATTATTGTTTTTTACTCATAGACAATCTTTCCTGATGCTCTCTGGCAAGCTGACAAGTTTTCCCTGTCTGCAAAGAGGGCTGCAGCGACTCTGGAATGGAATTCTTGCCTCTCTCCGTAAAAAGCCAGGATCTTCAAGCCAATGAAGATGAATTTTTCCAATTGATTTTTTTTTCTTTTAAGCATAAGAAGAGAAAAACAAGAGACCCTGAAGGACATACTTTCCTAAATGCCAGAGGAGCTGGCACTAAGTCTTTTGCAGAATGACTAGGTAAGCATTGCTCAGAAATAATTAAGACTCAAAGACACAATGAATACTAACATATGGCTGCAAACTTCAAGTAAGCAAATGGTTTTATGAAGACCAGACCACCTCTGTAAGACTGGTTTCATTAACCTTCTCACTGAAAGCATGACTGGAGAATATAAGTTTTTACAGCTTTGGTAGACAGCCACTACCCAACATTCTGCACCCCAACCCTTCTGCCAGGGCCTGCCCATTTCTGCTAGATGCACATGCTCAATGGAGCAGGACGAAAACAATAGGTGGCAACTGCAGCAACTTTCCAGTGGCCAAGCCTCCAGGATGGCAGCACCAACACAAGGTTGCAGATTCACAATGTTTCTGATTTACCAGGCTGGAAGAGCCAGCTCCTAATGCAGCACTGGTTTTCTCTGTGTGTGCGTGTGTGTCTTTGCACCATGCTGCTCCCAGCACGTCTGGTGAAGAGAATACTAAACCTTTTAACAGTAGCAGTGAAGCTGTATTTCGGAGTGTGCAATCCTGTCCAAAAGCTGCAGATGTTTAAGCTATTTCCTCCTTGAGTTTGATGGAAATAATAAAAGGTTACTGTTGTCACAGTAAGGAGGTCTGCAGCTGGCCCAGTTTCCTTTCATTACTATCCAAAGTAAACAGATTAAATTGAACTGCTAGGATTACTAAAAGAGGTTCTTTTTAAACATGGATTCCCCCCAAAAAATTCTTGTGCTCCCTTTTACACTCCCAAGTGTCTTGAATTCTCAGGCCTAGTGTCTTGCAAGAACTCTACCACTCAAGTTATCCATCTTCAGCTCTTCCTGTTCATTCTCTTTTTCAGCTAGTGACAGCAGGAGACCTCCAACATGAACTCACCAGCACTAACCACCAGCTGTTAGTGCTTTGAAACTGAAGTATCAGAGCCTACAGGGCTCCCATTTGGCAGAGTCCAGGACTGTGTTGTGAGCGTTAACACAGGGTGTACCCAGAAAGAGAGGGTAACCTCCCCACAAATGGCATTTCAAGGCATAGCTCATGGATGGCTTCATATCACCCCGCCCACGTACAGGAAGCAGGGCAGCCTCTTTCTCAGAAGTACTTCTGGCCAAGGTAGTACACTCTACTATTCAAGATAACCAGCTCTAAGCAGCTTAATTAGTGCAATTATCTCTTCATGTGTCTTCAAGCACCAGTGACTTCTCCAAAGATGTCACACTGCACGTCAGAGCCAACCTTCTCCCAGCCATTACAGACAGTGGAAAGCAAACTCTTCACAAAGAACACACGACACACCTGCCTCCCTGAGTTCCCAATCTCTGTCTTCCACATCACTGATAACTGCCCAAGTTGTATTTTAATGGAAAGAGCAACACTTTTCTCCATCATTGTGTTTCAGGACTTGGGCTGGGGTGGAAGGCACAGAGCTGCCCCGCTCACCTGAAAATCTGGAGGGGATGCAGTGCGCTAAACTGCACTGGCGGAGAGCTACCACCCCCCAGATCTCCCCAGTGGCATGGAGCTCGGTAGGTCCCGGGGCCCTGGACATCCATCAGGATACCACCTGCAAATGGCCCATTTACAGGGCTGTAAACTCACCGAACAGGGAGAGGGTACCTGCCTTGAGCAACTTACAGCTGAATACTTGAAAAATGTTGATCTCGTGAGTAAAAATATGGGGCTTAGAAGCTTTGATATTGGTGCCAATTAAAACAATTGCGTTTACTATTCACTCCTCTAATGTTTGCAGAGGGCTTTGGAAACCCAGTGCTTTTACAAGTGCTTAGATGTTGCCTGCTTTGCAGAGGTAATAGATGAAAAGCACTGTAGAGATAAAAATCCCAGAAGTAATATATCTAGAGTGAAAATCTAAAACTGATACTTGAAAGTTCAGTGAGTTGCCTGGTGACTCCAGGCTCAGTTTGCCTGGCTTACAAGGCAAAACATGAATTGCAACTGTTTGTAGTGGGAGCTTCTTCTGGGATCTGACAACCCAACTCTACTAGTTCATCTTTCTTTGACAGGAATCCTTAGTTACATGTGAGCCACTGCTGTATGGCCTAGAACAGAATCCAACTCACTCCCATGTGGCAGATTGTCTCCGCACTATTAACTGAAATAAAGATTGCTTTGGTTTCAGTGAAGTGAGCCAGAGTAAACCATGGGTGTACTGGGAGTCTGTGCTGCCCAGAGGATCAAAACTGCACTAAATTAATTGCTGTGAAAACAAACCTTTCAAATCTATGCGATGGGAAAAGCTTAGGCACCATTAGAGATTTTGACACAGAGACTGCCTCACTGACAACTGGAGAACTACAAAGACTTACTTTGTCCATATCATTCTTCTCGATCACAATCTCATCTGTCTCTGTCCCAGTTTCATCCTCCAGAAACGGGTTGGTGGAGGGAGGTGGCACTTCTGGCTTCTTCTGTTAAAAAAGAAGAAGCTCCTTAGAGAACAGCCTGGTTTGCTTTACTTCAAAGCACTGTACAAGAGTTTGTCTTTTCCAAACACAGAGGTGACTGCAGAGTGCCAGGCAGTGCCTCTTCATCAAGGTTACAGCACACTCCCTCCTACTACAGGGCAGGAGTCTGGCTCCTCTCCACTGCTCCACCAGCACATTCATCTTCAGCACCATATTACATCCTGCACTTCTTGCACCCACTGTCAGTGAGTCAAAGCCTCCAGGCACATCAGAAAGGAGCACAGAGAATTTTCTTTTATTGCAAACTACACATTCTCCTCCTGTTTTGCTCAGTTGTAACAGCCTCTGTGCCTACCTTCTCCAAAGGGATAACAACCCAGCGAAGCCAATTTAATCAAAGCTGCAGATTCTATACGAAATTTGTCAGAAAAATAAAGCCATATTCCTGAGAGATCTAAATTCAGCCAGGAGGAAAACCTTACAGGACTTCCTTTTTTAATTAGTGGCACCTACTGATCCACAGCAAATTACAAGTGGTTTCAGCAGGCTTGCCTCATAGGCTGAATTATCACATCCAAGTAGGCTTCAAGACACCAGCTGGTCAGAGAAGCCAACCTCAAACCAGCAGCTTCTGAGCCACACATGGACTCTGTGCTCCTAGGGCACTTGGTTGGCAGAGCTCTTGGCTGAGATTTCAGGCAGAAAAAGCACAGAGATGGTCCCAGAAATATTCACTGAGCTGTTCCTTTTGGCTCTGACTTTACAATCTACCAAGTAAGACATTGAAAACTAGAAACCACTAATGCCCCTGCAAGTAAGACTAACCCAACAGACAACACGGGATCGAAAGTTGGTACCGTGTGGTCAGTGTGTGGTAGCTAGAAATGAAGACAAGAGGGAATTTTCAGTTATGATGTGCCATCACCATGCAGAGAACAAACATTATAACGCAGTCACTATGTCATTATTATTTTGTGGTTCTCGCTGGCAGTGTTGCTTCAGTTGCAAACAGCACAGGGCCCAGGAGAACTAAAAAAGTACACAAACAGCCTCCTTTCTCCTCCTTCTGAGCCCTGTGCCATCCTTTCTGCCACAGTCAATATCAAGAATCACTTTCCCAACTACAAGCCATTGAGCACATAACACTAAACACCCTTAACCTGACAGTGCAAGAGGAGGCTGCCCGTGACACCTTTTGCAGTCACTCATTACCATAGCTATGTGTGAGAGGGATTCTTTCTCCTAAAGATGCTGCCGAGTAAAGGCCTGCTCTTCAGAAATCCCCTTACCACTGTTCCATCAGCCAGGGTGCAACCTGAGAAGCGTTTAGCCAGAAGTCCTTCAAAGTTGGTTGTCCTCTGAATTGCAAACAAAAGCAATTTCACCTCAATCTCCTTTGCTCTTGTGCGCATTATCTTAGCAAGCTCTGTCCTGAAAGAGGGGGGAGGGGGAAATAGAAAAAACAAATGTGGTTTTCTATAGAGAAAGATCTGAAATCTAACACTGTAATTCAGTCTATTCCCTAGACAGACTTCCATCACAGACAAAGTCAAGCTAATTCCTAAGATGCTCTCTAACATAAAGCTGCTTTACAGATCACACTTCAAACATAACCACAATTGTTTAGGGCTTTGTGGGTAACAGGACCCCATCTTCTAACAGCCAGCACCCCACTGCAGCCAGGAAAGCCTGCAGGATCAAACCTTGTGAAGTGCAGTGTCCCTGACTGGGGTCCCAGAACAATGGCAATGGTGCTACTCGGACTCCAGCTGGTACCTTCCACTGGTCCCGTTTCTGGCTGGCAAAAAGCATGGTCTGAGGCAGTCAGCTTCACTTGGTCTCTAATGTTACTGATTTTTACCTGTTACATTGAAAATGGATTCCCACATTATTTCAATCTCAACAGTACATAAAGTTTTAGTGATGCTTCTCAGGGTTTTCACTCTTCACTTGCTCTTAATCATGAAGAATTCTACATAGATATTTGAAGACTGCCTTTGGAGTCCTATGGATAAATGCTCAATTTGGCGGAAGACAAGCCAACCCGTTGTTTTAAGGAAGGTGACTGCTGGGAGGCATTCTAAGGTCCCCAGACACTCACCTCGTGACATGGCAGAACTCCACAGCAATGCGTTCTGTCATGCACCAGTCCGGGGGAAACATCCGCCCGTACTTCTCCTCATAGTCCACCAGCTGACGCTTTATCCAAGCATAGCGCCTGTCGATTTTATCCAGCCAGGCCACCTGAGTAAGACAGATAACATCATCCTTAAACAGCAGCAGCCTGACTGCTTAACTGTGCTGCTGTATTTTCACAGAGCAGCTTATATTATTGATCCAAGCTAACCTGACTGCTATTAATAATTCTTCGAATCCTTCAAGATGCATTAGGGGAAGTTCAGACTGGATATTAGGAAAAATTTCTTCCCTGAAAGAGTTGTCAAGCACTGCAACGGGCTGCTCAGGGAAGTGGTGGAGTCACCATCCCTAGGGGTCTTTAAAAGACGTGTAGATGCAGCACTTAGGGACCTGGTTTAGTGGTGGACTTGATGGTGCTTGGTTAACAGTTAGACTCGATGGTTTTAAAGGTCTTTTCCAACCTAAATTATTCTACGATTCGAAGTGCTTAAACACATGCCAGACTGAAAACTGTACCTTCTGAGAATTAAGACAGCAAGTCCTGTAGAAAATGAGGATAACTGTACTCCTAAATCATGTAGGTACTATTGAAAACTCAATCCATAAATAATTCATTACATCCCACCCTCCTGCTTCGCAGAAAGAGAGGTTAAAGTCAACAGTGGGATGAGAATGCAGGAACTCCTGCATGTTTACATTCAGCTGGGCTGTGGACACACAAACTTCTACAAGAATCCTTACAACGAACAGGATGGGATTTTTTTCCCCCTCAGTATTAGTGCTTTCTGGTCAAAGAGGTGCAAGATTAATGAAAAAAGAAACTTTGATGGAAAAATGCTATTTAAAATGAAGCATTTCAGCTTTTTTCTCCCTCTTTGTCACAAACTCAAAATTTTTAAATTCTAAAACACGTTGACTCAGGGTTGGTTTTGTGGTTGGTCTTTTGGTATTTTTTCAAATTCAAGATGATTATGCTCAATTTTTTAAAAGCTGTTAGCAACAGGACAGGAAGTTTAAAAATTAGCTGCAAAGATTAATCCACTTCTGGAAAACCCTTCCCCCCTTTTTAGGCATTTTGCTTGTTTGGGTTTTTTTTGCTTGTTTGAGGGGAAGTCTTGCTGTTTTTCAAAGCTTTCAGGTCTGCAACTTTCAGAGCTTAATTTTTCACCCCTTTACAGGGCAGAAATTTTGAAAGTTTATCTAACTTCAATTTATTTATTACTATATGAGGGGGAAACATTTCAGTGCTGATACATGAAAGTGAGGTCTAAGGTGGGAAGAAGTCATCGTGGGAGAGATGACACTGACTCCCAACTCATCAGGCAGTTCATATCACACCCACACATCTCTGCTCCTGAGCCCTCAGGTTAGAAACATTTCACCACAGGATCCTGTGGAAACGTGACCTCCGTGAATGCCAGCAAAATGTGAAATCCAAATGTAGCTTGCTAAGCTTCCCAAGCTTCCCTTACATCTTGGTTTTCCTGGAAAAGAACCAGATACTCTGAGAGGTGTTGTTTAATAAATTTCTTGATGATTTCCTGTTTGATTCTGGGATCCAGGACGTTGGCAACTAGACACGCATCACGTAGGACATTGCTTGGTCCGCCAGGCCTCTATCAAAATAAACAGGAACAAATGATTCAAGGTGAAATAGCTGAATGGGAGATTGTAAACTGCACCTCAGGTTATCCTGCAGTATTCAGCTTATCTTGTTTTTACCCTTTCCCATTATTCTTCTCTCCTTGATGCTTCTGCTGCTACTCTTTATTATCGCACAGGCATCTTTCTGTTGGATGAAAACTGAGCTGCTTCCATTTCGCTGGCCATAAAGTTGTTCTACAGCTCAGCAGCCAGGAAGCTCCTTACCACAGAAAAGCTGCCAGCTCCATCTACAGAAAGAACTGTTATCCAATCACTTCTGCAAAGCCTTCCATCAGCCTAGATACTCCGGGGAACAGCTAAGAGAAGTGGCTGACAAGTGGGAAAAGCAAACCGCTTTTCTGCAAACCTGAACACCAAATTAATGGGAGAAGAAAGCAGTCTACAGATGATCAATTTGCAACACAAAGTAGCATCTGCTGGTCTGTAGTGGCACAAACCACGATGTTAGTGGAGAATCAGAAAAAAAGCTCTTTTGATGCTGCTTCACGTGGACGCAGATTTGCCCTTTGTTAAGGATCTGTTCCAAATAGTTTCCACATTTCTGTACTTGTTAGTTTTATGAAGAAAGCAGCAGAGCTGGTACTTTGGAAGACAAAACTAGTGTTTTCCTTGAAGTAAATTTAAATTCACACCTACTCCCCATATTGTTTGGAAACATTTGTATGCATAATTTTGGGAAAGCACATTTGGTGCCTCAGCCTCAGCTGAGATTTGTATTTGTGCTGAGTAAACGAGAGACAAACTTGGTGGCAGCATGTCAACAAACAGCCTGTGCTTGGCTTTCTCTGAACACAACACAAACCTTTGTGTGTCTAACAAATAACCAGTAAGCTGGATGAGGTGCTGAGGGAACCCCACTCTGGTCTACAGGGCCAGACATGGTTTGCTTGGAGCATTCCTTGACTGGCTTGCAGACCTCACTGCAATAGATGTGCACAGTGTGACAGAGGAAGGGTGTCATTTCTCTCCCACATTCACTGGCACCCTACAGCTTAGGAGATTTGTTTGCTTTCTGAAACAACAACTGAAACAGAGAGATATCCAATCTAGATGTAAAATGATATTTAAACCAATGCAAATTACATTGTTTTCAGGAACACTTTTCAATGGGAGGAAGAGGGGAAGTGAGAGCTTTACCTTTGTTCCTTGAGAAGGAAAGGCTTCCTCAAAGTCAGCCAGGATCTGCTGCCCCAACTCATTCTGTGCTGCCTTCACCCTGATGAGGACAGAGAAAGCACAGGCTTTGTTGGTGGTACAACAACTTCCTTGTTTCATTGTCTGCAAACATTACTACAAAGCGGTCTGAAATGCTAACAGATACACAAAGGTTTTTAAGGGACAAAAGAAAAAGCATGCTAAAGAGAAAACACTTTTCACCCATCCATGAATGCCTGTATGTCAAAACTGGGAGAGCATTTCCTCCTTGAATGACACCAGGATGACAACTCCAGCTCTACCACATTGATCTCTGAGCTGTAGCAGAATGTTTTGTAGATGGTCTAACTCTGCTGCAATTTAGTATTTCAATAAGGGCCTGTTAATCAGCTAAGAAATCAGTAGGGTTCCTTTAATGTCAGCGTGACCGATCCATCTTTTCATTCGTGTACGTTGACCACATTTCAACAAAAGCATGTTTCTAACACATAAATAGCTTCATAATATCTCAAGCTTCATCATGAACCTTTCACAGTTCCAGGTGCACTGACCTACTTTTCAATGCATCCATATGAATACAGTTGGCTGCAGTTTTATCCTATAAATCCTCCACATCTTGAGCATAGAAAAGCAAAGGTACAAAATGGGTGAAAAAGTTCTGAACAAACCACAATCTTGCTCTTTATTTGGCTGAGAGAAGAAAGCTTCCCATTTCCAGAAATAAAAGTCAATACAGCTTAATTAATACTTCTAGGGAAATGGAAATGCCTACACATACTGGAAAAAGCCAAAACAAACAGTTAGGCACTTACGTCCCTCTCCAGCCCTTGAATTCTTCCATCACTTTTTATTATACTGGAAATGCTTTAAGGTCTAAATTGATCACTCAAAGCAGTGCATTTTTCCACTGAGATTGAGATGTTAGAATGAGTGGCTACATTTACTTTTGTCAAAATGTTTGCTCAGACTGTGGGGAGAAGACTTTGATTCTTTTTATTATGATTCCTCAGCCTTATCAAAGAATGAACTGCTTCTTTCATCTTCCCATTTGAGGTCCACTAGTAGTAAAACTCTTATAAGATGACCTCCAATGCTGGAGAACAGGCTGGATTCTTTAAAGGTGCCAAATGCAGAAAATTCTAGTCTGTTAAATGAAATATAACGTTAGATCTGTGATTTAACTGTATGCATGACCTGCCTTATTCAGGATTTATTTATGGGGATTTTGCTGGAAAAGCTTCCTGCCTGCAATGTCAAATGTAATTCTTATTTAAGCTCTCTGCTTCACAGGAATGTTTAGACACTCTTCTACTCTTTCAGGTATAGATGCCCAGTTAACACCTTCCTAACTGTGAAACGAAAGGGATTCACTAATATGTTGAAATAGAAGGAGTGGGAAATTTAAGCAGTGAGGAGGAACCCAGCCCAGCAGCCACAACTACAGCTATAATCCTGCCTATATTGTACAAGTAAGCACTGGTAATTCATGTAAGAAAGCATCACAGAATCAAACCCTTTGATCCTTAAGATAAAGGGGGGGAAAAAGAAGAAAAAAAGATGCTAAACATGGATTGAAAATGTTTACCTCTGAAACAATCAAGGAACAAGAGGTCTTTAGGGTTAGGAGGCACAGAAATTAATGAGTTTTTATAAACAACTGGACGTTATTAGCTGTTGCACTTCTTCCCTTATGCCTAACTACAGCAACCTTCCTATTTGACAACAGCTGCAGCGAGCACAGTGGAGGCACTGAGAAGAGCAGCAGCCAGATTCCTGAAGACTCAACAAATTTAAAAGAGGCACTGTCAAACAGTTTTAAAAGCCCTGTCCATGGGCTTTGTTGTTTTAGGCTCTGATTCAGGAAAGTACTTAAGGATAGTCTTAACAGGGATTCTCATATCCTTAAATTAAGAAACTTGTAGGAATGCCTTGAACTGGGATGTTAAAAATACATATTCTGTCTTGCTTAAAAATCTCTCAAAAGCAAATAGGGAAAATGAGTTTTAGCTTTTTTTCTTCCCTTAATATTTTGTAAAATGGGGATAGGATAGAGATGTTGAAGTAGCCAAAGTTTAGGTATGTGTGACCCTCACTGCTCCCCCAGTAATTATCCTTCTTTACAAAAGGCGCACACACAGATATACACAATTATTTTTCCCCATGAGCAAGTACCCAGAAACATGAAAACCTTCATGCCATCTCTTTCCAGAGCAACTGCTTTAGGCAGAGAACACAAGGCGGCACTTGCTTCTGCCACTATGGATTATTACTTCCCATAGAAAGCTGTAATGCTTTCAATAATTCAGAATAATCTTCATGCAATGGAAACTGCAGTGATAAAAGCCTCGACCCCATGGCTGGCTTCATTCACATTCACTGCTGAAGGACCAGTTCTGCACTGAGTGTGTTTAACCACTCGCAGGAAGTGAATTGCCTGCTAAAGCTCAGCAACCCCAGCAACTCTCGGCTGGTAACAGATTTAGGATCTCTTCCTAGAATATTCTTCCTGACTAGATTCCCCCCGCCAACGTGCAGGGGTATGGCAGCATCCATCCTGGTTTGCCGCAGCAGGGAATTGCCTTTTCCTGGGGTTGCTTGCATGTGCCAAAACCTTTGGTTACCCAAGTATTAGTGATTTCTGTTTCTCTGACTTTTGTTTTATTATTAGTGGCTTTTGTTCCCGATTTCCTCGCCTTTAAAAAAACGTAAAAACAAGAAAACCCACTGTTATGTTTCAAATGACATTAAATTACTAGAAACCACAATTCCTTTAGCCAAAGTTACCAGAAATCTTAAACTACGCCTGGCAGCTTGGTGAGATAAAAAGAGGCTGAGCTAGCCTGTTTTTCTGTGGCAAACTTATAATCATCTTTCTCCTAAATACTTTCCAGGCTTTTTTCCACTATCTGCTAGGCTTTCTTGACCACTTTCATGGGTGGGTTTGTACGTGCTAATTGTACACTCCCTCCACAGACAGAAAACATTAGAGGTTCGACAGCAAAGAAAATATTCCTATTTACTACAACAAACAACTTGCAATATGCCATATGAGAAATTGGTTGAGGAACATGATTAGGAAAATATTTACACTTGGATATGAATTGTGCCACTTTTACATCAATAGGATTCGCACAAGAAGCCAGTGTCTTGTTGGCTCTAATTAAGATTTCAGTCCAGGTTTCCAATTAATACTTAAAGAGGGATTTGGTTTGGTTATTTCCTAAGGGACACAACAGGTGAAAAACAACATTAAAAATACATCATTAGTTTTCACAGCATCTAGAAGCAGGAGCCCCAATTGAATACCCCATGACAAAGAGCACATCCAACACCCCTGAGCAGGCACTTTTCCTTCCCATGGTTTCCCATTCATATTTGGCTTCACTCCATTCATGCCAAGAAAGAGAGGCTCTTTTATTAAAGAAAGCAACAGAATCTGCTTGTTTAGCAGTGTATATAATAGACTTATTGTATATAATAGACTTTGGTTACTGTCACAGGTCTGTGCCAACATCTACTAAAGCATTTCTTGCCTTCACAAACATCCTAGAGGCTTCATTTGTACCATTAAACCAAATTCATGAGATATCAAACCCCAGCAATTTCACAGTCTAAAAATAGCCCTGCAAGAAGCCAGGCAAACTTCCTTTGATGTTTCATGAATCACGAAAGTATTTCCAAGCAAAGAGAGCGAAAACTCAGCTCTAAATTGGGCCCCAATACGTACACGTGTAGTCAAACTCCAAAGCAGATATTACTGTGCCATAGACCTCCCTGTAGTAATTTGCTGCCTGGATGTCAAAGCAGTAAAGAGAACCCAGCAACACCCTGGGTGCAGCTCTCCTTTCACCCCACAAGCAGCCGCTTCTATCGCTACCAGATGGTGCAACTCTCCCTGTGTAAACACTGGAAGGAAAACCCTGCCGAGGCAATTCTAAAAATAGGAGGAACAGACTTTCTTGAGCTTTTCAGATCCTTATCTTGAAGGGAGAATAAAACAAAAGAAGTTTCTCTCAATGTCCTTGCCAGTCTCTCTGGCGTGACTCAAAACCACTGTGCCTTTTAGCAGCAGCATGAATTGTTTGCTATAATTATCAACAGCTACAAAAGTATTAAATAATCATCCATCAGAAAACCAGCCAAAATTCTGGACTGGGGCTTAAATTATATTTGGTCTTAAAATGGCCAATGACAGCAGGTTTCTGCCTAAGGGTATTACCACTCGAAGAAAATGAAGCAAGCTATCTTTCTGAGCATGAGGTTGGAATAGACAACAGCCTAAATTCAGAAAAGCCCTGACATATGTTTATATTTCCTTGATGGTCATGTTTATTTAAGCAAATGCTTATGGCCAAATGCTTTGTTAAAACAAGGCCCCATCTCTCTCTCTAGAGTTAGGGTGAATTTTTCTTTTGCTCCATCTCATGGATTCCATCTGGGCTTTCTGGAAGAGGTATCTATACCATAAAGAAAGGCCAACAGATGAAAATATTACAAGCAAATCATTCAACCACTGTTTCTATCACTGAACAGCACAGACAGACAGCTGCTGTCTTAGCAAAAGGAGTTACCAAAACCATTAATTATTGTGCCTGGAAGGCTCCTTCAAGTACCTCTGTAACAGAGCAAAGTCATCTCGGGCATCAAGAGGATGGTGGTGATACATCTGCAACTTTCACACTTTTCATCTGTATCATTAAGAAGGTTTGTCCCTAACATTAAAAGGCTGTTTTCACCTCTGAGCTGTGCTCGCCACTACTACAGGCTGTTAAGCAAACATTATGTGTGTGATGTAAGAGAAATAAAGCCTGCTGTAAAGCAGGAAGAATAGGTTTTGGCCAGGGATAGCAATGGCAACCTAGAAAAGAGAGAGCCTCATTCCCTCGACATCCACCTGTCACCTCCCAAATGAAGCCAAGATCCTCAGAGATCAAACTACTGCTGAGAACTGTGGGCATGTGCTGCTGGAGCTCCATCAAAACTCACCAAATTTAAATGTGTGACTCCACATTAGAAAATCAAGACTACAAAAACTCAGCATAAATGTTTAGAGCAGTCAAGGGGTACTGCATGCAATTTTGGGAGGATTTGCTATAAGCCTCAAATCTCAATAGAACTGGGCAATGGGAGCAGGTTTTGGCAAAAGAAACTCAAGATGCTCTGAATAACTGAGTTTGGACAATGCACAAAAAGAAATCCTGCCTGCCTAAAGCCTTGGACAACTGTGCATCTAAACAGCAATTAGACAGCACATGTCTGGGCAGAAAGGGGCCCCAAGCACCACGATGTTAATGTATATATTTCTGCTTCATGCCATGTATCACTGAGGTCAAGAAAGCAGGAGAAAGCATCACCTCAGGGTTCAAACACCTGCACATGAAGATCACCTGTAACAATTACAACTTCCACAGGTTAGTCTAGGAAGTAAATTAAAAGTCAGTCAATGAGAAACAGAGTTTTCATAAATTACATGTGTACCAATTACTGTTATTTAACAGAATAGTATTAACAGAATAGGCTGCTCAAGATTTGAGCAAATTGTGTCCAATTTTAACCTCTTTGTTTTGTCGGGAAAGAAACTCAAAGGACCACATCCAGAAGTTACATCCTTGAGACACTAATTCTGCCTAATGCATTTTCTAACCTCCCTTTCCCAGCAGGCATGCAAGTGCTCAGGGTTTGACCATTTTACCTTTCAGAAAGCTGTCGAATCTGAGGAATCCCCATGTATTTGTTGAAGTGCTCTAACACATTCACAACACCCTGGAGAAGGTTGGCAACTTCCCCATATTGTCTCCTCCTGGTCATAGCCCTGTAGAGGAAATTAAAGATTTACAAAGGCAGATTTGATGAAAATCCTGGGTGGTAATTCCATAGGTTACCTCATCCCCACTGGGTCATGCCAGTCCCTATTGACATTTCTTCTTCTAAAATACACAACTCTTCATTAACGTTCCAGTGCAGCATTAAAATTTCACTTAACTGATACCAAAATAAACCAATCCAGCACACATCTAACATTGCCTCAAAATCATAAATGTCAAAAGCAATGTTTGGCAAAGAACATGTAAACTCCTGAATGCATCCGCTTCCCAGTATGGGTCCAGAGGCAGTAAATGTTATTTCACTGTAATGACCCGAGTTAAGCCATTCATCACCAGACAGAAAGTGTGAGCTAAAGCTTCACAGGGAGGATTATTATACTGAAAAGCTGTTAGCCTTGACTTTTCTCTTAATAACTTTCACAGGGAACTGACAGAAAAGAAAAAAAAATCAAGTTTATTTATTTTTATTTCATTCTTTAAGATGGTTCCAACTGAGACAGTAGCCTAAGTAAAACTGTATTCTGAACACTTAAGAACCCAGTGTTCATTTGCTACATTCCAAGAACAGGCTGTGCCTGGGCCTCCCAACTTCAGAGATGCAACATGAAAAAGACTGAATGTCCCCAGCCGGTGTGCTCCTCAAGCACAACGAAAAACCCCACAGAGGACTATTAGAAACATCTAGCCCCCTTTATATAGAGTACAAGCTGTAAGGCTTCTTTAAACTCATTCTCAGCACTAGAGTAGACCTTCCTGAAAGAGAATTCATTCCAGTTTAAGACATAAAACTGATTAAAATCCCCCCAGATCCCTGAACAGCATATCCCTAAGGAGGATACCTAACTGCACAGACTTACTCTTTAATGAAGCCAGACTCATTCCTTATCACCCAGGATCAACACAGCAATTCAAGCAATCGATGCTGCAAACCATTAAATACAGCAACACAGGCTGCAGGTCACTCAGAGCAACACAGAAATGATCTGCCAGCAAAAATCAAGACTGCAACCTATTAAGCAAACTTCCCTCCAGAAAAACAAGCAGCTGCTACAGACCTATTTAGAGCACTGCACCAAACATAAGAACGCAGCAGTGGCATCAAAGTAGCACTAAAAATTCACATACTTACTCCAGTGAATCCACACCCCCCGCCAGCATGTGCAGGTGGTTGAGGGTGGTGATGGAGGTGGTCAGATGACGCTTGGCATGATCTAGCTGCTTGATGTCCCGTGTGATTTCTTTAACCTAGTGCATAAAAAACCCGAGTCTGGTTAAGTATCAAGCCACACCAACAACATTTTAAGGAGATGAAGCACTCTCTCCTCTTTTCAGGACTACAGACACTTTAGCTCTACAACCAGTTAACACACAGACAAGGGTACAGGTTCAACACATGCTTAACAGCAAATTACCTCCCAGTCAGCAGGGCCAGAGACAAACATGTTCCCTCCTTAAGGATAACTGGAAGCAAAAGTCAGTGCCCTGCTCCCTTTCAAAGGTTAGAAAGAAACTACTGCTCACCATTTGCTCAGATTTTTCAGCCTTGTCTTTAATATCCTTAATTTTCCCAAAGAGCTGTTGAATGGCTTTCTGGGCTTCTTCCAGGGCCTGGAGAAGAATCAAGGTCAGAGTGGAAAGAAAACCTGCATTCCGTTTTCACCTTCTAAGAAATACACAATTGCTCCCTACAGCCCCTGGGCTGGGGCAGTGGAGGGATGCTGTTTTCCTGCAAAGAAAATACTGTTAGCACATCAAAAGTCAATGTACCATGTTGGGATATTTAACCTGAGTGGACAAGGGCTTCAGTATCCATTTTAAAATAATGCTTTGGCAAAATCTGAATGAGAAATTCTAGGAAATCACCTCTGTAATAAGAACTGTGAATAGATTTAAGCTTACTGCAATAAATTTTGACACACTAAGTGTGGAAAAATGTAGAACGTACTCAGCTGATACATATTTAGAGCAGGAAAATGAAACCTCCACAAACTCTGTTCACCATTAGCTCTAAATAAAAAATACACAGCATTACACACAGAACAGTGAGTACCCGCCTAAATGCCTCACTGAATCAGCAGGATATTATCCTGTTGGAAAACAACATATTTCGCTGGTTCCTTCAGGGTGGACAGCTCAGCTTCCCACCCACCTGCAGGAGGAATGGCTCTACGCACAGAAGAGTGGGCACAGGATTAGTGGGTAAAGAGGGTTGGGCATGGGAAATGGACCTGGCCTGGGGTTTTGTGCTGTTTTACTGCAAGCTTCCTGGGGCACGTGGTCCCCTTTATACAACCATGGTGCATCCTGACCTCACACAACCAGTGTGAACTACACGTGGATTCAGTGAGTGAAGCCACATGTCCACAATCACATGTCCAAAATCTGACTTCTGAAGTAATTCAACACATTTTGCCTTCCCGGTCTGATAACATTTCCAGCTCCAGCTCCACTTCGTTTCCTGCTGTTCAGTGGGCTTCTATCCCTCTGTTTTTATATCTAGTCCCATGACCAAGGTTACAGCACAAGCTACAAGCTCCTTCAGCAAATAAATTTAACACATCTTCATTTGGAAATGTATGAGCAAACTATGTGCCAGGAGCTTTTGCTGGAACATAGCTGCATTATAATAAAAGTATAAAAGTTGGAAACATTTTATAATTCATTTTCCAGAGGGGGAGGGGGGGAAATCTCCTCCGAAATATCTTCTGAATCATGTGAAAGTTAACACTTTATCTATTAGTGTCACACAGCTATCATATAGCATGTTCACTAAGGGAAATGAACACACAGTGTGCTGCAGGGACAACTAAATCAGAAATGGACACCATCACCTACCTTCTCATTTGGCTCCAGCATGGCCACCTTTTAGGATAAAGTTTTCTCTTCCATTTAAAGGCATGTGGATTAAGCACAAATCGAAGAACTAAAGAATGCTCCTTTCAACATATTTAACTACCGTCTCTGTACTCAGTCCCAGACCACGGCTGCAGCACATTACTCAAGTGAGCTATTAAGCAAGCAGCAACTATCCTGCATATTTTGAGATGTGGTTAGGTCTGTGTATATAGATATATGTATTTAAAAAAAAAAAAAAAGTCAACCTGAAATTCCTCACAGAAGCCAACTGCTGTTTCCCTTTGCTTCAGCACTAATGTTAAATGCCAATTTCTCTGCATGATCCCAGAGAAGTCAGAGCTGCTGAACTCTCCAGAAGAAGAGACGAGGATTTATCCTGCCAATTAAAAAGATTCTCCAAAACCAGATGCTATTTTCCTTCATATCCAAAGCCTAGGCAATCTCACAGAATTTACTCAAACTTTGGATTATCTCAATTCAACTTGCAGGGAAAGGTATTTGTTAGGATCTCATACATGCAGAACTCCTGGGAGCAAAGTATGGAGCATCAGCTGCAAGTAGCCTGGGGAAGCCCAATACCCATGCAGCACAGCAGAGCCATGCAGACATGCAGCAGGACCATCCCATATTCCCAATATGGGATGCAATACACTTACGACACATCTCTGATCCCATTCCCCTGTCCTAGGGCTAAATTTTCAGACGCAAGCTCAGACAATAGCCACAGCAGCTCTCCTTAGCATGACTGGCAAGGCAAACTCTGAAGACCTCCAGCCATCCACCACAATCCTTTCCTTGGCGTGCATCTCTAACCTGCTCTCCAAAGAAGAGAGCATTTGAGTTGCTACTTTCAGCATCAATATGCAGCTCAAAGCCATTTGTTCTTGACAGCCTTCAGCAACCAAATTCAGAGTAAACAACACTATGAGTGAGAAATTCCGCCTGAGGCCTTACAGGTTTTACATTAAAATCCCTATCCACAAAGGGATAATGGTCTTATCTGTTTTCCTCGTGAGATAGAATATCGTCTACTTGAATATAGGGACCTTTTCCAATGTTACTGCCCATAATTTATCCTCAGATACTTGTGGCTTTTACCTCGTTATAGACTCTGGAAAAACACAAACAAGACAACATGCTCTGCCCCCATCTGATGAATTAAAGAACTGTGGTTTCCTGCTGCTGTGATAGATAACATCGGTGGAATGAAGGGAGACACCCAACAGCCCCTGCCATTCTGTTCAAGTTCTGTATCAAACCTCTTGGAGAAGGGCAGACATTTCTCTAACTGTTAAAGAAAAAAATACCACACACAGAACTTCACAGCAAACTTCACAGACTTCAGTGAATCAGAACTGCTCATAAACACTCGCTTCCTTTCTAAAGCTCACTTCCAAGTATTTGCTTTGCCATTAAGACACAAATTTTTAGCTACTCTCCTAAATAGAGCTGCATATTCCTTATTTGTGTCAGAACACACTAATTCATCAATGTGCTTGGTTTTCTATATAATTTACATTTACAGATGAAAACATTTCTTCAAACATATGTAAGATTTTTGTGTGAAAATCTATTATTTTAAGTCATGAGGGCACTGTCAGACAGATGATGGGAAGTTCAGAACCAAATTAGAAGTGTTACTTCTTGCACAAAACCTGCAATTAAACTTTCTTATGGTTCATTTTAAAGAAACCAATGAAAGCTTTTTTGCTGTAACATTCCCACTGCAGCACCTGATAGTAAAATACTGTGGGAGGAAGGAAACAAAGAAACCAATGGAGAAAAACCTTCACCTTCCTGGTCATCATAAAGACAGAGTAAAGCAAAGAGCAAAACCAAGGAAAAACAAACTTCAAGAAAAGACCTCACATTTGATAAATGGCTTTCATTATTAAGGGATAAGAAGCTGGGACGAAGGGCATGAAAATAGGTTTAATTGTTCAAGGTGTAATATAGAAGTTTATTGATGTATCTACCAATCATCCTTTTACCTGTAAAAAAAAGAGAAGGGAAACCATTCAGCATTTTCTACCTGCTTTTGTAATTGTTTTATTAATAGTTCTATTTTGGACAGAAATTCTAAACCCAAAACAGTATCCAGAGAATAGGATTTGCTCTTACTCCAGCGTAACTGGTTTACATGCAGTAATCTTCCACCTGTAAGATTACTTGAGGCAGGGTTCACCTTGCATTACTAATTTATTGGTTTCCTCATCAGCACAACTGGGAAACATGTAAATGTACACACCCCAAACATGAAGTCATTGTGTTTCCTTCCCTACAATAGCAGTTCATTTCAGGGGTAGAGGACCACAAATAAAGAAAGAGACTGGATACATAATCTGTTGTGGTTATATGAAACAAGGATGTTGAAATTAAGGTTGTGATGTACTGGAAAAACACCATATGACTCCAATCAACAACTGAGCCTGCAAGCTACAATTAACCCACCAGCATTATTTATTAAACTTTATGCAACCTCTGAGGTCCTTGAACACCAGGCACCAGCTGAGAAACACAGCATGGGTAAGGCTTGACTGCTGGAGAGAGGCAGAGCCATCGGTCAGTGGTATCTGACGCTCTTTCCATCATGTTTGTCCCCAGGGTACCTCAGCTGCTCTGACAACAGTAAATTTAGCAAAGAGGGCAGGACCAGCAACAGAGCGAGAGACTCTAGACAGAGCACTCAACACAAGACAGGCTTCGGCTACGTATCACTTTCCTCCTCCTCTGGTGTAGTGTGGCTCATCTTCTGCCCCTGAAGGGTTCAGGAACTGTGGGTTCAGGAGCACATCCCAGCTGCAGGAGGGAAGCAGCAATGGTGAGATGACAGTGAGGCATCTCTGTGGGGCACTGCACAGCTCCACATGTAGCACCTGAGGAGGTACAGCCCCAGCACCTGCAGAGCAGGGACCCAAAGCACCATTCTTGGTGGGGAACACACAGGGGGATCTTCCAGTTTAAAACCATGGATGTAGAACCATAGAATCATGTATTTTTAACCATCCCCATTTCTCAGCCAATCTGTATTTTTGCAATGGAAGCTCCCCTGCTCTTGTGTTAACAGCAGAGATGAAATGCAGAAGACTGAGAAACCACACACAAGAGTTGGAAGACCCACCTCCAGAGCACACAGCCAGACCCCAGGTAAGCTGAGCAGACACTGAGCTACACGTTTTTTTATCAAATTCTCTAAAGTTGGAAGGAAAAACACAGCACATGAATCAGCTACAGCTCTCCAACCTTCTTCACCTTGAGATGCAACGGGAAAAGAGCCCAAACACACTAGCATAAAGCAAGAGGGAGCAGAGTTAAACCATGAATCACTAAGAAAAAGGCTGCCTAAAAAACAACTTTACTTGGCATTATCCCAACCAACTTCTAAGGTCAGTCTGCACATCATCACTTGTGTCACCTTTTCATATGAAATCTTCTAAGCAGCGAAAGGAGGAAAGAAAATAACCCAAAGTGAGAGGTAGGACAAGACCACATCTAATTCATTAGATTTTGAAGCAATGCATCATTCAAAAGATTATGTTCCAGTGACTAACAGTACTAGACTGGCATTAACACACACAAAAGCAGCATTAGCAATAATATTCAAGAAAAAAAAAACCCAGTGCAGTGAATTCAAGTCAGTGTCTCCAAATGCCTACAGCTGCTGCAGATGGACACAGCCTCCTCCTTCCCTCCCCAGCCTAGGCGCAGAGCTGTCATTTCGCTCCCTTCAACCTACAGTGAGTAGCGAGTGTGTTGATTTCTAAATCTCTCTTCATTCATCCTACCAGGAATCTTATGAAAGCAACTACTGAAATACTACAAAATACACAAACAGGAACTGAGAGGCCCTGTGTGTTACTACAAAATGTTGCTGAACTGGGGAAAAAGCAATTTTCAGAGGAAGTTTGCTTTCTTGGGAAAGCCCAAGCTTGGGGATTAACTGAATTAACACCATTCTGTCCTCAGTAATTGTTAAAACATCTTGATGGTTTCCATATGCTCACTGGTGTTGCGCTAGAAACGTGCTAGCTTTAATCCTAGCCAATATGTATTTCAATTGGATGTTATTACTCACATCAGAAAGCTGCCCTCTACAAAGTATTTTATAGACACTTGACACATCTGCCAAATTCACAGCATCCAAATGTATTTTTAATGTTACAAATTGGGCTGTGGTTAGGATGCTGAGAATTTCATGTTCCTGGATGGGTCCCCACTCTTGAATACAGAGCGTTAATGCTTCTTTCATCTGCTGCCACACTTACAACCCAGATCAATGAAAATCTAGACCATGACTAAAAATAAGTTCCCATCCCCAATTCTCCAAGGAGCCTCAGCTGCAGAGATTTCAAAGAAACCCCTGCACACGGTGACCAGCCTAACAATTTCTGCCACTAAAACATCATATAAATGAGCCTCTCCAGATTGAGAAAAGATAGAAATGTACTTTGATTCTCAGACCGATTTCATTTTGGAGAAATCTCTTAAGTTTTACAGTTAGGGATAAGCCACTGCAGCTGAAGCCTCGTCTGTCAGAGCAGGACAACTTTGCACCACAGCTGTGCCACCTGATTTCCCTGAGCAGACAAACCTGGAGGGCTCATCACCCTTGGTTTTGATTTTAGCCGATTTCTACCCTAGGAGTTGATCAAATACTACGTAGCTCCTACAATTGTCACTAAAAAAAAGACAAGTTTTGTGTCACCAGCTCCAATCCTAACCACTAAGGCTGCACAGAATACTAAATCAACAAAGTAGGTTATGTCCAACACTGCACCAAGCTTAAAATTGCTACTACTACCCCTTCACTTAACTCCCCCAAATAGGGCTTAGAAATCAAACCCCATGTTCTAAGCAGCTGCACAAATACCAGTGGACACATGGGTGAAGTGAGAGGTGATTTACAGGTTGTGTTGGTTGAAACCTTGCAGCTTAACTCCCAAACTGTGCCAGTCCAACACCCTTCTGAGCTGTCAGTTTTAATTGTATTGCCCAGCCCTGCACACCGATGCCTGCACCATGAAGAAAGGTGGTGATGTGCTGTAAGTAACAGTGGTTTTAGTGGCCTTGCTGTGGTGAGTAGCTTTACAGTCATGCAGCTAATGTGCACCAGAATGGCGTGGCCATTTAAACGTCAATGGTGCGAGTTGCACAACCCTCTAGTAAAGCTTCCTCATGGACCTCATGGTGGGCTACCACAGCTCCACTGCATGGCTCTAGGTTGGCAGGTGAATGGCCACAGCCTTCCCCCCCCACCCAGCTCGACCTATTAAACACCATTATCACGCAGGAAAAACTCCTCTGGCCAGACACCTATTATTTCCTTTATCACTCCTCATTATTTCAGAATAGCAAAGCTCAAAGCTGTGAGTCTCTGCCCTTCAAATCATTTCTGTTCACACTCTGACTGCACCTCCCTGTACCCATGACCCACATCATCTTCTAGGGCCTCTCCTTCAGCATGAAATAACCGGCTGCCTGCCACTGCTGAGGCAGTGGCACACACATGCTCCTGTGATCACCTCTAAGTCACCTGTTTCTGTTTGATCCAGAGTGCTGCACACTGAATTTGTCTGTAAATGACTGAGGGATTCCAGTTAATTTGTCTGCAGGCAGCATTTCGGTCATATTTGCTGTATCAGAGCCATGCCCCCCTTCCATGGGGGGCAAGTTTAGCACCTACTCAAGTTAAATCAGACTTTGCAAGATGAATTCATGTTCAGATTGAGAGCTAAGAGGCAAAATACAGGTGGGGGGAATAGACAACCATGCCATGAACCCTACAAGTAAGGATTTCTAAGTGGAAATGCTGACAGTCCACCTGCCATAAGCATTGAAGCAACACAGCTGGAATAAACATTACCACATAGCAGATATGAGACAACAACAGAAAAGAGAAAGGAAGTCAAAAAAAAATAAAATAGATCCACAGTAAACCAAAATCTCCTGCCTGTTGTCAAGATTTCTATTTTCAGGCTGGGTTACTTGCTTTTCTGGCATCAAAATCAAACAGCACTGGCTGTGGAACAGCCCTGTTTTACTTTGCAGCTTCACTGCCTTCAGTGGCTTCAGCAAGCAAGCGTGCCTCTTGCCAGCACAAAATACAACCTGGTTTCCAGCCTCAGGATGCAGAACAGCAAAGGGTGTACCCACCACCTTTCCATACAGAAGCACAAGGCAAGGTCAAGCTCAGACCTGCTTCTGCCTTGAACCAGGCTTTGCAGCAGATGGCAAAAGTTATGCCTGACCTCTTCATACAGTTGCAGATGCCAGTTTGCATGGCCAGTAGCCAGGATGATAATAAAAAGCACTATTTCTTCTTGGCATGCCATTTACCTGAAACCCTTTTCAATAAACATGTTCCAGGCTAGAAAACGCTCACTCTGTCTCTTGATGGGAAGGACATTGTCCAACTGTCATAATTCACTAGGGAAATGACTGAAACTCACTTTTGATTTATTTTGGCAGCTCAACTTCTGCTTATCATTCATTGGTTACAAAAGAATATTATGAGGCTTACTCAACTGGAGTCTTATACAATCTGTAGCATGACTTTTTTTAAAGTATATAAAATTACACAGCTTAAGACACAATTTTTGACCCTCATCCATTCACCATCTTAAACCAAATTGAAAACTAACACTAGTCTGCTCATATTTCAGAATAATGAGCCATTCATCAAAAAACCCCAGCAACTAAAGCTTATCAGCGCAGGAGAGAATGAATACAATTGAAATGGTGCCTGCATCAGGGATTGTAACACATAAAAGCACACCCAAATATTTTACAGATTTAGGCTTAATTAGTTATTAAGAGCTTATAGCGATTTACCTTGTGCTTTTAAGGCTTAGGCAAAAGCAGTCAATGCTGTCCCAGCAGCAGAGGCACATCAACACCAACCCTGTGAGCCACACCTGGGCACTGCAGCCAAGGAAGCAGCATGCAATATGATGTCTGGAAGCAAGCATGTACTTAAATAAATAATAAAACTTAAATTAAAGTGCCTACAGTAGGAGACCTGAAAGTCCTGACTATCTTTGTTTAGTGTGAAATGCAACGCGCAGCCAAAAAGCCACCTCCACGCAAAGAGGTGGAGGTAAGAAGAGAGGCTGAAGCAACAGCGCTGCGTATGAAGCACGTTTATGCAAACAGTGCACAGAATCACCTCCCTGCCTGCCAGGCTGATATTGCTGTAACCCAGCACTCACAGCACTGGGGAGAGGGCAAGCTGTTGGCTCCAGTGACACCATCCTCCAGCTGCCCTGTAGCTCAGGACACCACTGGCTACACAGGCGCCCGAGTAGTGAGGGTGATCCCATCAGCATGGGAGTACCATACCCCTATGGCTCTCAGCCACATGCAGCACCTGCATCCCTCTCTTCTGCTCACTGTCCATCTTCATCTCGTTCTTCCTCCCTATATTGATTCTGCAAACTGCTCCCTGATCTTTATTTAAAGAAATAAAAAAAAACCACCCCAACAAAAATGTATTTCACATACTTCCATCTATGAATAACCTGTCAAACCCAATAACCTGTGGGCATTTTTCTATGCCAGACACATTCTCCTCCTTCCAGAGGCTTAACCGCTGCCAGACAGGGCAGCACACACAGGGCAGGGCAGGCAGTCTGAGCCTCCCCAAGGCTGCAGAGCTGAGATGGTTGTTTTTACATGCCACCAGAAAGGATAGCACTGGTTTCCAAAGGATGGGATGGTTAATTGAACTGTCTGCTGCTGTACTGGGCTCAGGCTGGACAGCAAGAATATATCTGTATTCTTTAACCACAGCAGCTGCCATCTCTTTGCTTGTACTGCTGTAGTTATGAAATAAAAATATTACTGTTCTCACAGAGCAAAGCAAAGAAGGAGGAGCCAACCAAAGCAATCCGAGTTACCAACTAGCATCTTCAGCCATGAGAAACATGCAAGGCTCTTCCCAGCCCAGAACAAATCCATTTTCTTTTCTAGTTAATGCTTAACTTTGTTCTAGCACTAATTGAGCCAGACGTGCATACAATAGGAGATACTAAGCAATAAACCAAGCTTTTCTTTAAAACATGGTCTTTACTAATTCAATTTCTTTCATTTACTTTATATGTTTATTACTTTATTTACTTTATTATTACTTCACTTTTACATTACTTTATTTATATTACTTCCTACAGGGCAGGAAGGGAGAGATGGAGCAGAGATAACAGAAATTTGTGGGTTTTTCGATTCAAATTATAAAGCCACAAATCCATTTGGGATCTTGGGATTCCTCTGGAATCCTCGATTCCTTCTGAAGTGGATTTCATATGAAGCTGCCTCACCTTTACTGACCTGGGCACCCCCATCCTGGTTGCATTGATATTGTCAAGGGTTAAACTCGACTGAAAAGGCAGAGGCTACTTTATTACAAGGACAAATGATTCTGGGATCAGTGAAGCAGCTTCAGCCAAACAAAGAGTAAAGGCATGTCAGCAACTGTCAAAAAAATTAGCCAGTTGATGCCGAAGGTTTAGGAACAAACACAACCAAAGAGTGACAAAACCGTACGGAGTGTGCTAAATGCTCAGTGGAAAAAAAAAAAAAATCTATGGGAGCTTTTTACACTACACCCCAGGGCAGAGAGGAAATTATGCCACAAGTGGACTGCAGCTCATAGCAAGGTCAGCCCAGACTCCAGTTCAGCAGCAGCTCTGAGAAAAACCTTACAGAAGGAAAAAATCAGATAGCATTGGCTCCCCAGTAACTGCAGGCACAGCTTGAACTGCGTATTGTTACCACTGAAGCACAGCAGCTCCTGCACTCCCAGCCTCTCCCAAGGCATCCGAAATAGCCCAAGTCTGGGAGTCCCAAGGAAAATTTTGTTACGCCCTGCTGAGGAATGTTCCACCCACGACTGTTGTTTCCTCCCATAAAAGGATCATTAGTGAGACAATTTCTGAAGTTCATGGTATTGTCTACAGATTTTACTGAAATATTGCACCAGGAAGGGGAAGCCAAACGAGCCAGACTATTTTAAGGCTTCTGCAGTTGGAGGAAATTCTAGGGCAAAATTTCAAAAAGGCAGATGCTTTGAACTGGGAAACATTAGGCTTTGTGGAGAAGGAGCATTCCTGCCTTTAGAACTGCTTAAATAACTCTTTTGGGGCCACACTGATCTGAACGACTTTATTTTTAGATTTAGAATCTGCATTTTCAGACACCTAGATGGTATTTTATACGAACATGTGTAAGTGATCAAGACTATTTGGGAAACAGTTTAAAAGTTAAGGACTGACTATAAAAAACCCTACTCTTCCATCCTTCTCACACCTACAACTCACCTTGAAGACCTGCCCAATCATCTCAACACCCAGGTTGAGCACAGAAGTGTTATCCCCAACACTGCCACTCTACCAGCCAGACGGGACAGGAGACTTGGACCACAGCAAGTATAGTGGCTGGATCTGCAATTAGGATTTTGAACATGCTATCCTTAAGGTCTCCTTTTCCTTAAGGAACATGGAGAGCACATTTCCATAGTTGCATATGACGTATTCCCACTGGGTCCAGCTGGGATTCAGGTTGCTCTAACTGGGAGAATAACATGCATCACTATTCAGACATGTCTCCCCCGCCAGCACTCCCTCACCATCAGTTATCAGCAAAACGTTATCCTGGTCTCAAAACCAAGACTGGGCTCCCCTCTCCTGGACGGCCGCGAAGGTGCAGCTCCCATCAAGGCTCACTAAAGCACTTCTCCTCTGCACAAGAGAGGGAAAGCTGCTTGCTTGGGCTCAGTTAGGAAATGAGCCCTTTCCCAAAGCAAGCTGTTAAAGACTAAATACCCTTGGTTTGTCTTCTAGGAACCTGCCTGGTTCCAACCTCTTGGTGGGCAGTTAAGGCTGACAGGAGATAGGAAAATCAAGGCTAGCTTCTGAGTACACAGTGCTCCCTCACCTGCAAGAGCAGCAGGGATGGCAACCCGCTGTGTGTGCAGCTCTGCCTCCCCACTCAAACCTGAAGCAGGCAGGGAACAGCCAGCATGCACAACAGAGCACCAGGACTCAGTGGGGAACCCCTCCTGGCTTCCTCTGACTTAACCAAGAACTTTTTTTCCTTCTACCGCTGCATCTGCAGTTTATGTTTCCTTTGGAAGGAAGTCAGAGATTGAAAGGATGTTTATTCAAACTGTTATTTACTCTCCAGACAAGAACAGCTCCTCCAGCTCAGATACCACGCAGTCAGGCAATTCTGGCAAATGCTGATCACAGTTTGTATCATGAATTGTTAGGAGAGAATGTGACTGAAGAAAAGAGGCTTTTGCAAAACACCTTCCAGGCTCAATCTTGCAATAAATGCACAAGATTCTGAGTTCTCACTGAAATTCAAGCAGCTACAACATCAGAGTTCATATGCATTTTATTTACAGCATACTTTGAAGAACAGGATGGACTGCATCCTGCCTCTCGAGTCCCAGTATGTCAGTCAAAAGACACGAATGGTTTTTTCAAAAGCTGCTCTGCTGAAAGTACTGTGTACTGCAGGTTATACACATCTCAGAGTAAGAAAGTGTTATAAATAGGAAAAGGTATCTTAAGATTAAACCTTTTGCTGTGGCTGGAGTTAAGCTTTGTTTCAAACCTACTGCAAAAGCTGGTTGCCAGCTCTTTATTAATCAGTGGTGGTTTGCAGATGTTTTGTAGGTGGGGTTATTAATCAAGGGTGGTTTGCAGTTGTGGTTACTATGATAAAATGCAGTAATGATCTTCATCCTGGGGAGAGGTTCACAGGATGACAGTATCTAACCACATACATGCTTCAGTCAAATTTTGCAGGGTAATACTAGTCTTGAGGATACAAATTTCATATAAATTTAATAAGAACATAAGATCAGAGAAACAAGAACCTAATTTTATTGTGGGACCAAACTACAAACTACTACCAGAAAAGGTGGTAAATAAGGAAAAAAAAGCCCCTTTCAGTAGCACTGACTCCCTTTCCTAGCAGAGCACTGACTTGTCTTATAGGCACATTGCTTTCAGTTCTAATTTCTCACTGTACATTGGAAAATTAAACCCTTCCTCTGCAAGTGGGAGAGGCCATGCCTGTTGCTCTATACAAAAATTAACATTTCTAAGTGTCCTTGATTCCACTGAGAATATGCTGGTGAAACAAAGACACTCTTCAGCACAGAAGCAGGCAGCTGAAGCTGAGAAGCAAGGGTTTTTCACCCCCACAATCGGGTTATCAACAGGATGGTCATGTTAAAAAGGCTGCTCACTCCCCCAGCTAGCACGCAGGATACACTAACTCAGAGAAAGTAGTGCAGCGGGTGAGAGGAACAGCAAATGTTTGTTCTAGGTTTCCTCTGTCTAATTCTGGGGAGACAAATACAAAATTCCATCTCAAACCGAAATGCAATTCAAGCATTCCCCAGCACTGTAAGATGACCTCCTCTGCTGCGGGTTCCTCCCACCAGATAACATGCAAAGCTTGCTGATGCTCATTTACTGCTTTAAATTTCAAGAGCCAGCCAAATCCTGCCACTGTAACCGTCTGGTTCCAGCAATTCACATATGGAATTCCCATACAAGTGTGAGATGGTGGACTTGGATTAGAAATGCAGAAATGCTCACACCATTCCAGATTGAAACAATTTTTCTTACTGGAGAACTAACACTTTCAATAATTTAATTGTTTTAGTATTTGTTAGGATCTCTTAAACTAAGAAACAACTGTTACGCTCCTGGGAGACTGCCTGGCCTTAGCCCATGCAACTGCAAGCTCTGGTGCCTGTCTTAAAGTCTTCTTCTACCTTTCCAAGCAGCAAAGGGAAGGAAAATGGGAAAATTCACAGTTAAGTACAGGAGTATTTGTGAATAACTGCAGGTCCAGGCCACTTGTAAGATGCCCTGCACAGACACACCACATACACACACGTTTGAAAGTTTTTACTTGGACAGGAGTTTAATTGGTTCCTTTACAATAAACTAAATGAAAAGCTGCACAGACAGATCTGCCTCCCCAGTACTTCAGAGCAGGATACTGTCCAAGTCTGTCTGTACATGCTTTGGAGAACTTCAAAGGGATTAAAGAGTGAGAAAGCACAGATATAAAACAAAGTTCTAAACAAAGCTCAATGAATCTCCATAGCACAGAGGCACTTTTAGTATCCTGCAAGCACAGCTGACCACGGAATTGCTTTTGCTCATCTCTCACCATGATCATCCTTTGGACCTGCAAGTCCTGAGGCACTCAGGGCAATTCTCACCCACAGCTGCTCTTAATGCCACTTTTTTTGTTGTCTTCTCTGAGTCTGTCACCTTGAATGGCCCAAAAGGCTACAATCGCACCAGCTTTCAATCATCTCCAAACTCTGAGTATTGCACCCCTCCTCAATTTCTGTAATTGCCTCCCCACTTGATTTCTTGTCTAATTCCTGCATAATGATTGCAGGCAGCACCACTCCTAGGTATGCCACATCCCAAGCACATCCCCAGTTTAACAGCAGTACTCAGGAAACCTTGCAACCATCAAACTAGTTCTGCCAGGAGAGGTATGCATCTTGCATTTTCTTCCCCCCTCAAAAGTGATAAGAAAGCATAGAAAAGTTAAATAATAGTTCGTAATTCACTCAAGGTCACAGACTCTGGCAGAGGTTGGATTAGGAATATAAACCAATTGCTACTGCAGCAAGAAGTGGAAAATACAGCCAGACATGCTGGTGAAGGCCTCACTACCCCATGCCAATAAACTAGTCTTAAATCTGGTATTAGAAAGCTGAGTCAGTGTTGACAGAGGAAAGTATCATGATGACAACTCAAGGCATTAATGTTCCTGGTCTATACCAGAACAGACACAGGAAATATAGCCATACTCGATAATAACTCAAGATCAGATAACACATGGACCAAGTTCAGCATTCACAAACACTGCAGCCATGGCTGTGCTATTCAATACTGTACTCCAAGCAAATACATCTGTCAAGCAAAAGACAGTGAAAAGCTGAAAAGGACATGCAAGATGAACTGGCAGACAGTCATCAGGCTTAGTCACTACCAAATCAGGACACTTCAGCAAACAGCCTAGTTAAAGAGCTAAATAGCCTTTTATTGATCCTTACTCAGTAGCAAAATGTACTTGTACCTACTTAATCCTGCTCATTTTATCTTTAGCTTCAGAGTGCCATAACTGCAAGCCTCCCGCTTTTGATTTTTTAAATCAATTTCTCATTCACTTCTCTTTGGAGGGTGATCAAAAAGCAGGTTAGAACAGTTGTTCAGTGAGCAGCTCACAGTGATTGTAAGAGACAGCAGAAACACCTCCCTAACAACGAGAGCGGGTTTCTGCCTGCCAGAGCCATTCCTCAATTCAGCACCACAAGATGAGAATCCGTGGCATACCAGAGATGAGATGCACGTACCTGCCTGCCATCCTGTCCGACATTGGTCTGTCCTCTCACTACAGTTCGAATGTTGTCATCCAATCTCCTGGGGAAAAAAGAAAAAAGAGTATCATGTCAAACTCATTCTCTATGTGCCTGACCCTAACAACTGTGGGAACCTTAAGAGCTACAGAACTCATTTAGTATAAAAAAGCTGATGCTATCAATGCTAAACCCACTTCCTCCCCCGCCCCCCAGGACATCACTATCTTATATAATTTAAAACTCCTGTTGCAAAAATAAGAATCCATTCCTTAATTTAATCAAGGCTTCTTGCATTTCTCTTCCTTTAAGCCATACTGTCAGTCTTCTCTTGCCAGTTTTCATTTCATCTTTCCCCACATGAAAGTGCCGTCTCACTCATTTCAAGTTGGCAATGCCAAACTGCACAGAAAATTTAAGTATTTCCTGCAGACTTACATTTATTTTGTACTTATAGGACAAATGGTACATAATAAAAGTTTTTACAATTGCTATTTTGACCTCACAAACAATAAATTCTGGGCAAGCGAGTCTTCTGGGTTGTTTGTTCCTTCAGCCTTTAAACTGTACTAAAATTTGGTACTTGTTGATTCTTAATTCATTGTTTTTCAAAGCTCTACTTTGCAACCCATCAGCTAAAATAACCTGAAGGGTATTACATAGTAGGAGCAAAATATAAAATATTATAATAAATAATTGTCTCTGCCCCACTATTACACTTTGAAGCTGATCCTATTTGTCCCTCAAGCAAATTAATTCCTCCCAGCTCTAGTGCAAGGGTTGTATTTATAAAGCCTCAGTGAAAACTCAGCATCTGAGATGCAATGAAATGGAGAAACATTTACCTTATTTTCAACCTGATTTTGTTCACAACTTCATCAATGTTTGCCAAAGACTACAACAAGAAAAAAAAAAAAAGAGAGAAGTGAAATGGAGAACCTTTTACTGTGATACGAATCAGCTGTGACACCTCTTGCTTTCTCAGGAATGACACTTTACAAAGAGATGAGCAATGACTTCGTTTTACAGATGGAAGAACTGAGACACACGGGCAACTTAGCTTCAAGGCTCAGAGGTCACATCATGAAGAGCAGCAAAAGCCAGAGCAGGCCAGGGTGCAGCTCTCCAGGTCCCAAAGGCTCCCTCCTTCTCACCCAGCCCTGAGCCTTGTCAGCAACTGCTCCCGAAACGCCGTGGTGACAGTGACCTCCAGTGGGCAACGGGGACAGAGCCTGCGCCTTCCCTGGGCAGAGACCCTCCTGCAGAGCCCAGCACATGGGCTGGAGGAGGCCTGCTTGCCGCTGAAGCTGTAGTGGGGGTATTGCAGGGAAAACAGCTCTTTGCTGTTAGCAAAGGGAAAAAGCCAAGGCAGCACCACCAGCAAACTAACTAGAAACAGGCTGAAAGCCTGAAAGCTGGTGCTACAGAGGATCTTAAACATGGTAAATGTTTAAACTGGTAAATTGGGGCTGCCTCACAACCCAATCCAGCTGTAGAATCACTTCCTTTAGCAACAGATTAGTCCAAAACTGCCCCTGGGGCTGATCTGGGTAAGACAAAGTATGGTTATGAGCCCATGGCAATCTTATTCCTTAAATCTCAAAAGAAACAATAGCTTTCAAACACGGGCGACTCTCCAGTGACACTTGAAGGCAACCCCTGCCTGATTTGGCCGAAACCACTGAGGACTCACCCACTGATTAATATACAGCAAGTCACGACATTTACTGCAAGAGAAACCTCTGTATAGAAAACTAATTTATTTCTACAGATCAGGAGTTTTAACGCAGCAAGCACTTTGGGTGGAAAGAGGCTACATAATGACAGTGAACATCATGAGATGTGAATTTAAGAAGTGATTATTGTTATAGTCTTACTACTTGTGCTACTGTTTAAAATAGAAGGCTTGGGTACGGGTTTCAACATGCCTTCAGTCATTTACTGTCAGGTTACCCCTCACAGAGAAGGCTGTGCTGTCAGCACTACTTACCTGCTCAGTGGGAAAAAGGGTATTAATATACTCCACAGCATTGAAATCTGCTCTGTCCAGTGGATCTTGGCTGGGAAATACCTGAAGAGAGGGAAGAAAAATACAATCAATACATCACTGTTAATTTCTGTAACTTTACACAGTATCTACTACTTTTAGTTACTTCAGCACCCACTCCTGATCATGTTTCACTGCATTGTTCTAACAAGTGTGCACAGAGAGTAGTCAGGCCTCTGCGCTGGAGTAAAGCAGCTACATTGCTGTGGATGTCAGCCTGGGTAAACACCAATAATGCATACGCATGCCTCCACATACAGGCCCAACACAATCAATAACGTGCAAGGAATTCCTGACATAGACAAACCTTTCATTATCCATCCCAAACCATTCTGATGTGCCTGGAAATTACCCCCTGTCCTGAGGCATTGTCCTGCTCTTTGCAAGGCCCTGTGGTGAAAGGGTTTGCTGTTCACAGCCATGTAAGAAGGAACATGATGAATTGAGAAATGGTTGTACAAGTTCTCTGGAGACCTGGGTTTGCCACTTCCACATGAAAAAGAGGGAGAGAAACAGAATCTGCTGAATGATTATTCCTATCCACGTGAAAGGGGAAAGAGCAGCTGCGGTACAACAGATTTCCTCTCTCCTCAGAAGCAGTTCAAACAATACAAAGGCAGCTGTCAAGCTTTGCTTTTTGTCCCCACTGACTGCAAGATGGTGCTTTCCCTTCTCTGCTAACATATTAATTCCATATTCACACAGCCATCAGCTCTGCACTCCGTGGTCAAAACCATGACTAGCAAATCCACAGCTCACTCCTACACATCACCCTGGTCACCAAAAGCCTCCACAGAAACCTGCATGACCTGAGCACACCAGCATTTATGCTGTTTTACACATTTTTCAGCTTAAAAGCAGTGGTTTTGCGAGACCACTTCCATGAACCAGACCTCTTCAGCAGCTTTCCCAAAGCTACTCCTGTAGCCAAGGAGAAACAGGCATCAGTTAAATATGCACAAGGTGGTGCCTCAGTGAGGAACATGCTCTGACATTAGCCCATCCTCACAGCATAGTTGCAGCATCACAACCAGCCTGTCCTGCTCTGGGCTCACAGCTCCTGCAGATTCAATTAATCCCAAATCTCCACAAACAGCTGAAGCAAGGGTTGGGATGGAAGATAAAGGCTGGTCAGGAGCTTTACTCCAACTGCAGATACAGATCAATGCTGCTGGCAGCTGTACCAGCTGAAGAGGTTGCTACTCCTCTGCTTTTGCCACAGCTCATTAACCAGAAATGACCACCCCACATTTGATGGAGCACCATGTGTGCTCCCTGCCCTGCTTCAGGCAGGAGTCAGCTGAGCCAGTTCTGCTCATTTAACCAGAGCCTGGCAGGTTCTGCCCAAAGCTGATTAAGGAACACAAAAGGAACAACAGGATTATTGGGTTGGGAAGTGCCAGTGAGGAAGTGATGGAAGGCAGCATCCTCAACATCTCCCCTAGCTCTGGATGTGAGTATCTGCCAATGGCCCTACTGCCTGTTAAAATAATCCAGCCAGGGACATTGTGGATTCTCCACTGCTTGAAAACTCAAGTCACGATTGTCTCTAAAAGACGTGGTTTATGTTGAAGCAACATTTGTCCTTTATTAAAATGTCACTAGGTAACTTTCCTTGGTTGTCTAATGTTAGGAATCACAGCAGGCTTTCAAACATATGGGTTCTATCAAGTGCAGAGGGTTCTTCTGGGCAAGTTCCAGGTCTGCTTTAGAAGCTGGCATTTAATTTAGCAATTCTCAAAGCTTCAACAAAAATTACTCAATTACTTACTGCCAGGTTTGCCAACCCTATGCAAAGGTAAGAATATGTGAGGTGTCTCTTTCTTTGGAGAAAGAATATTCCAAAGCTGGCAGAGCACCCACAGAGAAACTGTGCTGGCCCCCTCACCTTCTGGTGCTGGACTCACTCCAGATGTCATGATCTGCCCCAGTTCCTTAAGGAGAGACACCAAAAGTGATCCATCAGCCTCAATACCAAAGAAACTGTGAAAACTCAATGATGCTTTGGGATACAGCGATTGCTGCCGACAGACTTCTACTACACGGAGGAGCATTTCAGATGGAAGGGTTGGCTGAAGACAATTCAAGCTCAGTCAGGTTCCAACAGACACATGATTTTACCCCGGGTTCTCTTGGACTTTTGCTGGGCTCCAAGCACCACAAATGGTTTCAAGGAACACTGGAGAACTTGGCTCAATGATGCTTTGGGATACAGCGATTGCTGCCGACAGACTTCTACTACACGGAGGAGCATTTCAGATGGAAGGGTTGGCTGAAGACAATTCAAGCTCAGTCAGGTTCCAACAGACACATGATTTTACCCCGGGTTCTCTTGGACTTTTGCTGGGCTCCAAGCACCACAAATGGTTTCAAGGAACACTGGAGAACTTGGTCTGAAACATACCAATCACAAAAGTCAAGCCAAGCCATTTCCTGACTTCACAGACCCATAGGATGGTTTGAGATAAAAAGGATCTTAAGATCACCTAGTTTCAACCCCCTGGGATGAGCAGGGACCCCTTCCACTAGAGCAGGTTGCTCCAAGCCCCTGTGTCCAACCTGGCCTTGAACACTGCCAAGGATGGGGCAGCTACAGCTCCTCTGGGCACCCTGTGCCAGCGCTCACAGCCGAGTCACAGAACACTGAGCTCCATTAAGACACTTTACACACCCAGTGCTCAGCAGACAGAACGGGCACGGCCGGCCCAGCGCGCTCAATACCCCGATGGGGAAGCGATCAGATGCGA